>NW_026701566.1:0-52721 GCF_030435755.1 Ochotona princeps | reverse complement strand
TGGTTCATTCCTCGATAATGCACTCAAAGGGCACTAAGCATAGAGTGTGAAAACTGAGTTTCCTTGAAAGCTGCTTGGAAGCCTGATGGTGTGTGAAGTTAGTGAGCCAAATGGAGTTGTTCTCCCACAAGAACCACTCGGCTGATCCTTCTTCAATATGCCCTTCACCAACATGCAGTGTTTCCTTGATTGAATTAGCTCTCACACCAATATTTGCGTCTAGAGCCTTTGCATTGAGGGCTATCTGAAAACGGCTGTGGCGCTGAAGTTGCCTGTGAATGTGGAGTTGGTGGCATGTGAAACCCGCATGTGGAGCATTCGTTTGTGTTGGATGCTGACCAAGCTTCATTTCAGTCCTAGGCACACAAAGAGCACTAAGCATAGAGTGTGAAAACTGAGTTTCCTTGAGAGCTGCTTGGAAGCCTGATGGTGTGTGAAGTTAGTGAGCCAAATGGAGTTGTTCTCCCACAAGAACCACTCGGCTGATTCTTCTTCAATATGCCCTTAACCAACATGCAGTGTTTCCTTGATTGAATTAGCTCTCACACCAATATTTGCGTCTAGAGCCTTTGCATTGAGGGCTATCTGAAAACGGCTGTGGCGCTGAAGTTGCCTGTGAATGTGGAGGTGGTGGCATGTGAAACCCGCAAGTGGAGCATTCGTACGTGTGGGATGCTCTACCAGGTTCATTCCTAGATAATGCACTCAAAGGGCACTAAGCATAGAGTGTGAAAACTGAGTTTCCTTGAGAGCTGCCTGGAAACCTTATGGTGTCTGAAGTTAGTGAGCCAAATGGAGTTGTTCTCCCACAAGAACCACTCGGCTGATCCTTCTTCAATATGCCCTTCACCAACATGCAGTGTTTCCTTGATTGAATTAGCTCTCACACCAATATATGCGTCTAGAGCCTTTGCTTTGAGGGCTATCTGAAAACGGCTGTGGCGCTGAAGTTGCCTGTGAATGTGGAGTTGGTGGCATGTGAAACCCGCATGTGGAGCATTCGTTTGTGTGGGATGCTCTACCAGGTTCATTCCTAGATAATGCACTCAAAGGGCACTAAGCATAGAGTGTGAAAACTGAGTTTCCTTGAGAGCTGCTTGGAAGCCTGATGGTGTGTGAAGTTAGTGAGCCAAATGGAGTTGTTCTCCCACAAGAACCACTCGGCTGATCCTTCTTCAATATGCCCTTAACCAACATGCAGTGTTTCCTTGATTGAATTAGCTCTCACACCAATATTTGCGTCTAGAGCCTTTGCTTTGAGGGCTATCTGAAAACGGCTGTGGCGCTGAAGTTGCCTGTGAATGTGGAGTTGGTGGCATGTGAAACCCGCATGTGGAGCATTCGTTTGTGTGGGATGCTCTACCAGGTTCATTCCTAGATAATGCACTCAAAGGGCAATAAGCATAGAGTGTGAAAACTGAGTTTCCTTGAGAGCTGCTTGGAAGCCTGATGGTGTGTGAAGTTAGTGAGCCAAATGGAGTTGTTCTCCCACAAGAACCACTCGGCTGATCCTTCTTCAATATGCCCTTCACCAACATGCAGTGTTTCCTTGATTGAATTAGCTCTCACACCAATATTTGCGTCTAGAGCCTTTGCATTGAGGGCTATCTGAAAACGGCTGTGGCGCTGAAGTTGCCTGTGAATGTGGAGTTGGTGGCATGTGAAACCCACATGTGGAGCATTCGTTTGTGTGGGATGCTCTACCAGGTTCATTCCTAGATAATGCACTCAAAGGGCACTAAGCATAGAGTGTGAAAACTGAGTTTCCTTGAGAGCTGCTTGGAAGCCTGATGGTGTGTGAAGTTAGTGAGCCAAATGGAGTTGTTCTCCCACAAGAACCACTCGGCTGATCCTTCTTCAATATGCCCTTCACCAACATGCAGTGTTTCCTTGATTGAATTAGCTCTCACACCAATATTTGCGTCTAGAGCCTTTGCATTGAGGGCTATCTGAAAACGGCTGTGGCGCTGAAGTTGCCTGTGAATGTGGAGTTGGTGGCATGTGAAACCCGCATGTGGAGCATTCGTTTGTGTGGGATGCTCTACCAGGTTCATTCCTAGAGAATGCACTCAAAGGGCACTAAGCATAGAGTGTGAAAACTGAGTTTCCTTGAGAGCTGCTTGGAAGCCTGATGGTGTGTGAAGTTAGTGAGCCAAATAGTGTTGTTTTCCCACGAAAACCACTCGGGTGATTCTTCTTCAATATGCCCTTAACCAACATGCAGTGTTTCCTTGATTGAATTAGCTCTCACACCAATATTTGCGTCTAGAGCCTTTGCATTGAGGGCTATCTGAAAACGGCTGTGGCGCTGAAGTTGCCTGTGAATGTGGAGTTGGTGGCATGTGAAACCCGCAAGTGGAGCATTCGTACGTGTGGGATGCTCTACCAGGTTCATTCCTCGATAATGCACTCAAAGGGCACTAAGCATAGAGTGTGAAAACTGAGTTTCCTTGAAAGCTGCTTGGAAGCCTGATGGTGTGTGAAGTTAGTGAGCCAAATGGAGTTGTTCTCCCACAAGAACCACTCGGCTGATCCTTCTTCAATATGCCCTTCACCAACATGCAGTGTTTCCTTGATTGAATTAGCTCTCACACCAATATTTGCGTCTAGAGCCTTTGCATTGAGGGCTATCTGAAAACGGCTGTGGCGCTGAAGTTGCCTGTGAATGTGGAGTTGGTGGCATGTGAAACCCGCATGTGGAGCATTCGTTTGTGTGGGATGTTGACCAAGCTTCATTTCAGTCCTAGGCACACAAAGAACACTAAGCATAGAGTGTGAAAACTGAGTTTCCTTGAGAGCTGCTTGGAAGCCTGATGGTGTGTGAAGTTAGTGAGCCAAATGGAGTTGTTCTCCCACAAAAACCACTCGGCTGATTCTTCTTCAATATGCCCTTCACCAACATGCAGTGTTTCCTTGATTGAATTAGCTCTCACACCAATATTTGCGTCTAGAGCCTTTGCATTGAGGGCTATCTGAAAACGGCTGTGGCGCTGAAGTTGCCTGTGAATGTGGAGTTGGTGGCATGTGAAACCCGCAAGTGGAGCATTCGTACGTGTGGGATGCTCTACCAGGTTCATTCCTAGATAATGCACTCAAAGGGCACTAAGCATAGAGTGTGAAAACTGAGTTTCCTTGAGAGCTGTTTGGAAGCCTGATGGTGTGTGAAGTTAGTGAGCCAAATGGAGTTGTTCTCCCACAAGAACCACTCGGCTGATCCTTCTTCAATATGCCCTTCACCAACATGCAGTGTTTCCTTGATTGAATTAGCTCTCACACCAACATTTGCGTCTAGAGCCTTTGCTTTGAGGGCTATCTGAAAACGGCTGTGGCGCTGAAGTTGCCTGTGAATGTGGAGTTGGTGGCATGTGAAACCCGCATGTGGAGCATTCGTTTGTGTGGGATGCTCTCCAAGCTTCATTTCAGTCCTAGGCACTCAAAGGGCAGTAAGCATAGAGTGTGAAAACTGAGTTTCCTTGAGAGCTGCTTGGAAGCCTGATGGTGTGTGAAGTTAGTGAGCCAAATGGAGTTGTTCTCCCACAAGAACCACTCGGCTGATCCTTCTTCAATATGCCCTTCACCAACATGCAGTGTTTCCTTGATTGAATTAGCTCTCACACCAATATTTGCGTCTAGAGCCTTTGCATTGAGGGCTATCTGAAAACGGCTGTGGAAGTGAAGTTGCCTGTGAATGTGGAGTTGGTGGCATGTGAAACCCGCATGTGGATCATTCGTTTGTGTTGGATTCTGACCAAGCTTCATTTCAGTCCTAGGCACACAAAGAGCACTAAGCATAGAGTGTGAAAACTGAGTTTCCTTGAGAGCTGCTTGGAAGCCTGATGGTGTGTGAAGTTAGTGAGCCAAATGGAGTTGTTCTCCCACAAAAACCACTCGGCTGATTCTTCTTCAATATGCCCTTCACCAACATGCAGTGTTTCCTTGATTGAATTAGCTCTCACACCAATATTTGCGTCTAGAGCCTTTGCATTGAGGGCTATCTGAAAACGGCTGTGGCGCTGAAGTTGCCTGTCAATGTGGAGTTGGTGGCATGTGAAACCCGCAAGTGGAGCATTCGTACGTGTGGGATGCTCTACCAGGTTCATTCCTAGATAATGCACTCAAAGGGCACTAAGCATAGAGTGTGAAAACTGAGTTTCCTTGAGAGCTGCTTGGAAGCCTGATGGTGTGTGAAGTTAGTGAGCCAAATGTAGTTGTTCTCCCACAAGAACCACTCGGCTGATCCTTCTTCAATATGCCCTTCACCAACATGCAGTGTTTCCTTGATTGAATTAGCTCTCACACCAATATTTGCGTCTAGATCCTTTGCATTGAGGGCTATCTGAAAACGGCTGTGGCGCTGAAGTTGCCTGAGAATGTGGAGTTGGTGGCATGTGAAACCCACATGTGGAGCATTCGTTTATGTGGGATGCTCTCCAAGCTTCATTTCAGTCCTAGGCACTCAAAGGGCACTAAGCATAGAGTGTGAAAACTGAGTTTCCTTGAGAGCTGCTTGGAAGCCTGATGGTGTGTGAAGTTAGTGAGCCAAATGGAGTTGTTCTCACACAAGAACCACTCGGCTGATCCTTCTTCAATATGCCCTTCACCAACATGCAGTGTTTCCTTGATTGAATTAGCTCTCACACCAATATTTGCGTCTAGAGCCTTTGCATTGAGGGCTATCTGAAAACGGCTGTGGCGCTGAAGTTGCATGTGAATGTGGAGTTGGTGGCATGTGAAACCCGCATGTGAAGCATTCGTTTATGTGGGATGCTCTCCAAGCTTCATTTCAGTCCTAGTCACTCAAAGGGCAGTAAGCATAGAGTGTGAAAACTGAGTTTCCTTGAGAGCTGCTTGGAAGCCTGATGGTGTGTGAAGTTAGTGAGCCAAATGGAGTTGTTCTCCCACAAGAACCACTCGGCTGATCCTTCTTCAATATGCCCTTCACCAACATGCAGTGTTTCCTTGATTGAATTAGCTCTCACACCAATATTTGCGTCTAGATCCTTTGCATTGAGGGCTATCTGAAAACGGCTGTGGCGCTGAAGTTGCCTGAGAATGTGGAGTTGGTGGCATGTGAAACCCACATGTGGAGCATTCGTTTATGTGGGATGCTCTCCAAGCTTCATTTCAGTCCTAGGCACTCAAAGGGCACTAAGCATAGAGTGTGAAAACTGAGTTTCCTTGAGAGCTGCTTGGAAGCCTGATGGTGTGTGAAGTTAGTGAGCCAAATGGAGTTGTTCTCCCACAAGAACCACTCGGCTGATCCTTCTTCAATATGCCCTTCACCAACATGCAGTGTTTCCTTGATTGAATTAGCTCTCACACCAATATTGGCGTCTAGAGCCTTTGCATTGAGGGCTATCTGAAAACGGCTGTGGCGCTGAAGTTGCCTGTGAATGTGGAGTTGGTGGCATGTGAAACCCGCATGTGGAGCATTCGTTTGTGTGGGATGCTCTCCAAGCTTCATTTCAGTCCTAGGCACTCAAAGGGCACTAAGCATAGAGTGTGAAAACTGAGTTTCCTTGAGAGCTGCTTGGAAGCCTGATGGTGTGTGAAGTTAGTGAGCCAAATGGAGTTGTTCTCCCACAAGAACCACTCGGCTGATCCTTCTTCAATATGCCCTTCACCAACATGCAGTGTTTCCTTGATTGAATTAGCTCTCACACCAATATTTGCGTCTAGAGCCTTTGCATTGAGGGCTATCTGAAAACGGCTGTGGCGCTGAAGTTGCCTGTGAATGTGGAGTTGGTGGCATGTGAAACCCGCATGTGGAGCATTCGTTTGTGTTGGATGCTCTACCAAGCTTCATTTCAGTCCTAGGCACACAAAGAGCACTAAGCATAGAGTGTGAAAACTGAGTTTCCTTGAGAGCTGCTTGGAAGCCTGATGGTGTGTGAAGTTAGTGAGCCAAATGGAGTTGTTCTCCCACAAGAACCACTCGGCTGATCCTTCTTCAATATGCCCTTCACCAACATGCAGTGTTTCCTTGATTGAATTAGCTCTCACACCAATATTTGCGTCTAGAGCATTTGCTTTGAGGGCTATCTGAAAACGGCTGTGGCGCTGAAGTTGCCTGTGAATGTGGAGTTGGTGGCATGTGAAACCCGCATGTGGAGCATTCGTTTATGTGGGATGCTCTCCAAGCTTCATTTCAGTCCTAGGCACTCAAAGGGCACTAAGCATAGAGTGTGAAAACTGAGTTTCCTTGAGAGCTGCTTGGAAGCCTGATGGTGTGTGAAGTTAGTGAGCCAAATGGAGTTGTTCTCCCACAAGAACCACTCGGCTGATCCTTCTTCAATATGCCCTTCACCAACATGCAGTGTTTCCTTGATTGAATTAGCTCTTACACCAATATTTGCGTCTAGAGCCTTTGCATTGAGGGCTATCTGAAAACGGCTGTGGCGCTGAAGTTGCCTGTGAATGTGGAGTTGGTGGCATGTGAAACCCGCATGTGGAGCATTCGTTTATGTGGGATGCTCTCCAAGCTTCATTTCATTCCTAGGCACTCAAAGGGCACTAAGCATAGAGTGTGAAAACTGAGTTTCCTTGAGAGCTGCTTGGAAGCCTGATGGTGTGTGAAGTTAGTGAGCCAAATGGAGTTGTTCTCCCACAAGAACCACTCGGCTGATCCTTCTTCAATATGCCCTTCACCAACATGCAGTGTTTCCTTGATTGAATTAGCTCTCACACCAATATTTGCGTCTAGAGCCTTTGCATTGAGGGCTATCTGAAAACGGCTGTGGCGCTGAAGTTGCCTGTGAATGTGGAGTTGGTGGCATGTGAAACCCGCATGTGGAGCATTCGTTTGTGTTGGATGCTCTACCAAGCTTCATTTCAGTCCTAGGCACACAAAGAGCACTAAGCATAGAGTGTGAAAACTGAGTTTCCTTGAGAGCTGCTTGGAAGCCTGATGGTGTGTGAAGTTAGTGAGCCAAATGGAGTTGTTCTCCCACAAGAACCACTCGGCTGATCCTTCTTCAATATGCCCTTCACCAACATGCAGTGTTTCCTTGATTGAATTAGCTCTCACACCAATATTTGCGTCTAGAGCCTTTGCATTGAGGGCTATCTGAAAACGGCTGTGGCGCTGAAGTTGCCTGTGAATGTGGAGTTGGTGGCATGTGAAACCCGCATGTGGAGCATTCGTTTGTGTTGGATGCTCTACCAAGCTTCATTTCAGTCCTAGGCACACAAAGAGCACTAAGCATAGAGTGTGAAAACTGAGTTTCCTTGAGAGCTGCTTGGAAGCCTGATGGTGTGTGAAGTTAGTGTGCCAAATGGAGTTGTTCTCCCACAAGAACCACTCGGCTGATCCTTCTTCAATATGCCCTTCACCAACATGCAGTGTTTCCTTGATTGAATTAGCTCTCACACCAATATTTGCGTCTAGAGCCTTTGCATTGAGGGCTATCTGAAAACGGCTGTGGCGCTGAAGTTGCCTGTGAATGTGGAGTTGGTGGCATGTGAAACCCGCATGTGGAGCATTCGTTTGTGTTGGATGCTCTACCAGGTTCATTCCTAGATAATGCACTCAAAGGGCACTAAACATAGAGTGTGAAAACTGAGTTTCCTTGAGAGCTGCTTGGAAGCCTGATGGTGTGTGAAGTTAGTGAGCCAAATGGAGTTGTTCTCCCACAAGAACCACTCAGCTGATCCTTCTTCAATATGCCCTTCACCAACATGCAGTGTTTCCTTGATTGAATTAGCTCTCACACCAATATTTGCGTCTAGAGCCTTTGCATTGAGGGCTATCTGAAAACGGCTGTGGCGCTGAAGTTGCCTGTGAATGTGGAGTTGGTGGCATGTGAAACCCGCATGTGGAGCATTCGTTTGTGTGGGATGCTCTACCAGGTTCATTCCTAGATAATGCACTCAATGGGCACTAAGCCTAGAGTGTGAAAACTGAGTTTCCTTGAGAGCTGCTTGGAAGCCTGATGGTGTGTGAAGTTAGTGAGCCAAATGGAGTTGTTCTCCCACAAGAACCACTCAGCTGATCCTTCTTCAATATGCCCTTCACCAACATGCAGTGTTTCCTTGATTGAATTAGCTCTCCCACCAATATTTGCATCTAGAGCCTTTGCATTGAGGGCTATCTGAAAACGGCTGTGGCGCTGAAGTTGCCTGTGAATGTGGAGTTGGTGGCATGTGAAACCCGCATGTGGAGCATTCGTTTGTGTGGGATGCTCTACCAGGTTCATTCCTAGATAATGCACTCAAAGGGCACTAAGCATAGAGTGTGAAAACTGAGTTTCCTTGAGAGCTGCTTGGAAGCCTGATGGTGTGTGAAGTTAGTGAGCCAAATGGAGTTGTTCTCCCACAAGAACCACTCGGCTGATCCTTCTTCAATATGCCCTTCACCAACATGCAGTGTTTCCTTGATTGAATTAGCTCTCACACCAATATTTGCGTCTAGAGCCTTTGCATTGAGGGCTATCTGAAAACGGCTGTGGCGCTGAAGTTGCCTGTGAATGTGGAGTTGGTGGCATGTGAAACCCGCATGTGGAGCATTCGTTTGTGTGGGATGCTCTCCAAGCTTCATTTCAGTCCTAGGCACTCAAAGGGCACTAAGCATAGAGTGTGAAAACTGAGTTTCCTTGAGAGCTGCTTGGAAGCCTGATGGTGTGTGAAGTTAGTGAGCCAAATGGAGTTGTTCTCCCACAAGAACCACTCGGCTGATCCTTCTTCAATATGCCCTTCACCAACATGCAGTGTTTCCTTGATTGAATTAGCTCTCACACCAATATTTGCATCTAGAGCCTTTGCATTGAGGGCTATCTGAAAACGGCTGTGGCGCTGCAGTTGCCTGTGAATGTGGAGTTGGTGGCATGTGAAACCCGCATGTGGAGCATTCGTTTATGTGGGATGCTCTCCAAGCTTCATTTCATTCCTAGGCACTCAAAGGGCACTAAGCATAGAGTGTGAAAACTGAGTTTCCTTGAGAGCTGCTTGGAAGCCTGATGGTGTGTGAAGTTAGTGAGCCAAATGGAGTTGTTCTCCCACAAGAACCACTCAGCTGATCCTTCTTCAATATGCCCTTCACCAACATGCAGTGTTTCCTTGATTGAATTAGCTCTCACACCAATATTTGCGTCTAGAGCCTTTGCATTGAGGGCTATCTGAAAACGGCTGTGGCGCTGAAGTTGCCTGAGAATGTGGAGTTGGTGGCATGTGAAACCCGCAAGTGGATCATTCGTACGTGTTGGATGCTCTACCAGGTTCATTCCTAGATAATGCACTCAAAGGGCACTAAGCCTAGAGTGTGAAAACTGAGTTTCCTTGAGAGCTGCTTGGAAGCCTGATGGTGTGTGAAGTTAGTGAGCCAAATGGAGTTGTTCTCCCACCAGAACCACTCGGCTGATCCTTCTTCAATATGCCCTTCACCAACATGCAGTGTTTCCTTGATTGAATTAGCTTTCACACCAATATTTGCGTCTAGAGCCTTTGCATTGAGGGCTATCTGAAAACGGCTGTGGCGCTGAAGTTGCCTGTGAATGTGGAGTTGGTGGCATGTGAAACCCGCATGTGGAGCATTCGTTTGTGTTGGATGCTGACCAAGCTTCATTTCAGTCCTAGGCACACAAAGAGCACTAAGCATAGAGTGTGAAAACTGAGTTTCCTTGAGAGCTGCTTGGAAGCCTGATGGTGTGTGAAGTTAGTGAACCAAATGGAGTTGTTCTCCCACAAGAACCACTTGGCTGATTTTTCTTCAATATGCCCTTCACCAACATGCAGTGTTTCCTTGATTGAATTAGCTCTCACACCAATATTTGCGTCTAGAGCCTTTGCATTGAGGGCTATCTGAAAACGTCTGTGGCGCTGAAGTTGCCTGTGAATGTGGAGTTGGTGGCATGTGAAACCCGCAAGTGGAGCATTCGTTTGTGTGGGATGCTCTACCAGGTTCATTCCTAGATAATGCACTCAAAGGGCACTAAGAATAGAGTGTGAAAACTGAGTTTCCTTGAGAGCTGCTTGGAAGCCTGATGGTGTGTGAAGTTAGTGAGCCAAATGGAGTTGTTCTCCCACAAGAACCACTCGGCTGATCCTTCTTCAATATGCCCTTCACCAACATGCAGTGTTTCCTTGATTGAATTAGCTCTCACACGAATATTTGCGTCTAGAGCCTTTGCATTGAGGGCTATCTGAAAACGGCTGTGGCGCTGAAGTTGCCTGTGAATGTGGAGTTGGTGGCATGTGAAACCCGCTTGTGGAGCATTCGTTTGTGTGGGATACTCTACCAGGTTCATTCCTAGATAATGCACTCAAAGGGCACTAAGCATAGAGTGTGAAAACTGAGTTTCCTTGAGAGCTGCTTGGAAGCCTGATGGTGTGTGAAGTTAGTGAGCCAAATGGAGTTGTTCTCCCACAAGAACCACTCGGCTGATCCTTCTTCAATATGCCCTTCACCAACATGCAGTGTTTCCTTGATTGAATTAGCTCTCACACCAATATTTGCGTCTAGAGCCTTTGCATTGAGGGCTATCTGAAAACGGCTGTGGCGCTGAAGTTGCCTGTGAGTGTGGAGTTGGTGGCATGTGAAACCCACATGTGGAGCATTCGTTTATGTGGGATGCTCTCCAAGCTTCATTTCAGTCCTAGGCACTCAAAGGGCACTAAGCATAGAGTGTGAAAACTGAGTTTCCTTGAGAGCTGCTTGGAAGCCTGATGGTGTGTGAAGTTAGTTAGCCAAATGGAGTTGTTCTCCCACAAGAACCACTCGGCTGATCCTTCTTCAATATGCCCTTCACCAACATGCAGTGTTTCCTTGATTGAATTAGCTCTCACACCAATATTTGCGTCTAGAGCCTTTGCATTGAGGGCTATCTGAAAACGGCTGTGGCGCTGAAGTTGCCTGTGAATGTGGAGTTGGTGGCATGTGAAACCCGCAAGTGGAGCATTCGTTTATGTGGGATGCTCTAAAAGCTTCATTTCAGTCCTAGGCACTCAAAGGGCACTAAGCATAGAATGTGAAAACTGAGTTTCCTTGAGAGCTGCTTGGAAGCCTGATGGTGTGTGAAGTTAGTGAGCCAAATGGAGTTGTTCTCCCACAAGAACCACTCAGCTGATCCTTCTTCAATATGCCCTTCACCAACATGCAGTGTTTCCTTGATTGAATTAGCTCTCACACCAATATTTGCGTTTAGAGCCTTTGCATTGAGGGCTATCTGAAAACGGCTGTGGCGCTGAAGTTGCCTGTGAATGTGGAGTTGGTGGCATGTGAAACCCGCATGTGGAGCATTCGTTTGTGTGGGATGCTCTACCAGGTTCATTCCTAGATAATGCACTCAATGGGCACTAAGCCTAGAGTGTGAAAACTGAGTTTCCTTGAGAGCTGCTTGGAAGCCTGATGGTGTGTGAAGTTAGTGAGCCAAATGGAGTTGTTCTCCCACAAGAACCACTCGGCTGATCCTTCTTCAATATGCCCTTCACCAACATGCAGTGTTTCCTTGATTGAATTAGCTCTCACACCAATATTTGCGTCTAGAGCCTTTGCATTGAGGGCTATCTGAAAACGGCTGTGGCGCTAAAGTTGCCTGTGAATGTGGAGTTGGTGGCATGTGAAACACGCATGTGGAGCATTCGTTAGTGTGGGATGCTCTACCAGGTTCATTCCTAGATAATGCACTCAAAGGGCACTAAGCATAGAGTGTGAAACTGAGTTTCCTTGTGAGCTGTTTGGAAGCCTGATGGTGTGTGACGTTAGTGTGCCAAATGGAGTTGTTCTCCGACAAGAACCACTCGGCTGATCCTTCTTCAATATGCCCTTCACCAACATGCAGTGTTTCCTTGATTGAATTAGCTTTCACACCAATATTTGCGTCTAGAGCCTTTGCATTGAGGGCTATCTGAAAACGGCTGTGGCGCTGAAGTTGCCTGTGAATGTGGAGTTGGTGGCATGTGAAACCCGCATGTGGAGCATTCGTTTGTGTTGAATGCTGACCAAGATTCATTTCAGTCCTAGGCACACAAAGAGCACTAAGCATAGAGTGTGAAAACTGAGTTTCCTTGAGAGCTGCTTGGAAGCCTGATGGTGTGTGAAGTTAGTGAACCAAATGGAGTTGTTCTTCCACAAGAACCACTTGGCTGATTTTTCTTCAATATGCCCTTCACCAACATGCAGTGTTTCCTTGATTGAATTAGCTCTCACACCAATATTTGAGTCTAGAGCCTTTGCATTGAGGGCTATCTGAAAACGGCTGTGGCGCTGAAGTTGCCTGTGAATGTGGAGTTGGTGGCATGTGAAACCCGCATGTGGAGCATTCGTTTGTGTGGGATGCTCTACCAGGTTCATTCCTAGATAATGCACTCAAAGGGCACTAAGAATAGAGTGTGAAAACTGAGTTTCCTTGAGAGCTGCTTGGAAGCCTGATGGTGTGTGAAGTTAGTGAGCCAAATGGAGTTGTTCTCCCACAAGAACCACTCGGCTGATCCTTCTTCAATATGCCCTTCACCAACATGCAGTGTTTCCTTGATTGAATTAGCTCTCACACCAATATTTGCGTCTAGAGCCTTTGCATTGAGGGCTATCTGAAAACGGCTGTGGCGCTGAAGTTGCCTGTGAATGTGGAGTTGGTGGCATGTGAAACCCGCATGTGGAGCATTCGTTTGTGTGGGATGCTCTACCAGGTTCATTCCTAGATAATGCACTCAAAGGGCACTAAACATAGAGTGTGAAAACTGAGTTTCCTTGAGAGCTGCTTGGAGGCCTGATGGTGTGTGAAGTTAGTGAGCCAAATGGAGTTGTTCTCCCACAAGAACCACTCGGCTGATCCTTCTTCAATATGCCCTTCACCAACATGCAGTGTTTCCTTGATTGAATTAGCTCTCACACCAATATTTGCGTCTAGAGCCTTTGCATTGAGGGCTATCTGAAAACGGCTGTGGCGCTGAAGTTGCCTGTGAATGTGGAGTTGGTGGCATGTGAAACCCGCATGTGGAGCATTCGTTTGTGTTGGATGCTCTACCAAGCTTCATTTCAGTCCTAGGCACACAAAGAGCACTAAGCATAGAGTGTGAAAACTGAGTTTCCTTGAGAGCTGCTTGGAAGCCTGATGGTGTGTGAAGTTAGTGTGCCAAATGGAGTTGTTCTCCCACAAGAACCACTCGGCTGATCCTTCTTCAATATGCCCTTCACCAACATGCAGTGTTTCCTTGATTGAATTAGCTCTCACACCAATATTTGCGTCTAGAGCCTTTGCATTGAGGGCTATCTGAAAACGGCTGTGGCGCTGAAGTTGCCTGTGAATGTGGAGTTGGTGGCATGTGAAACCCGCATGTGGAGCATTCGTTTGTGTTGGATGCTCTACCAGGTTCATTCCTAGATAATGCACTCAAAGGGCACTAAACATAGAGTGTGAAAACTGAGTTTCCTTGAGAGCTGCTTGGAAGCCTGATGGTGTGTGAAGTTAGTGAGCCAAATGGAGTTGTTCTCCCACAAGAACCACTCAGCTGATCCTTCTTCAATATGCCCTTCACCAACATGCAGTGTTTCCTTGATTGAATTAGCTCTCACACCAATATTTGCGTCTAGAGCCTTTGCATTGAGGGCTATCTGAAAACGGCTGTGGCGCTGAAGTTGCCTGTGAATGTGGAGTTGGTGGCATGTGAAACCCGCATGTGGAGCATTCGTTTGTGTGGGATGCTCTACCAGGTTCATTCCTAGATAATGCACTCAATGGGCACTAAGCCTAGAGTGTGAAAACTGAGTTTCCTTGAGAGCTGCTTGGAAGCCTGATGGTGTGTGAAGTTAGTGAGCCAAATGGAGTTGTTCTCCCACAAGAACCACTCAGCTGATCCTTCTTCAATATGCCCTTCACCAACATGCAGTGTTTCCTTGATTGAATTAGCTCTCACACCAATATTTGCATCTAGAGCCTTTGCATTGAGGGCTATCTGAAAACGGCTGTGGCGCTGAAGTTGCTTGTGAATGTGGAGTTGGTGGCATGTGAAACCCGCATGTGGAGCATTCGTTTGTGTGGGATGCTCTACCAGGTTCATTCCTAGATAATGCACTCAAAGGGCACTAAGCATAGAGTGTGAAAACTGAGTTTCCTTGAGAGCTGCTTGGAAGCCTGATGGTGTGTGAAGTTAGTGAGCCAAATGGAGTTGTTCTCCCACAAGAACCACTCGGCTGATCCTTCTTCAATATGCCCTTCACCAACATGCAGTGTTTCCTTGATTGAATTAGCTCTCACACCAATATTTGCGTCTAGAGCCTTTGCATTGAGGGCTATCTGAAAACGGCTGTGGCGCTGAAGTTGCCTGTGAATGTGGAGTTGGTGGCATGTGAAACCCGCATGTGGAGCATTCGTTTGTGTGGGATGCTCTCCAAGCTTCATTTCAGTCCTAGGCACTCAAAGGGCACTAAGCATAGAGTGTGAAAACTGAGTTTCCTTGAGAGCTGCTTGGAAGCCTGATGGTGTGTGAAGTTAGTGAGCCAAATGGAGTTGTTCTCCCACAAGAACCACTCGGCTGATCCTTCTTCAATATGCCCTTCACCAACATGCAGTGTTTCCTTGATTGAATTAGCTCTCACACCAATATTTGCATCTAGACCCTTTGCATTGAGGGCTATCTGAAAACGGCTGTGGCGCTGCAGTTGCCTGTGAATGTGGAGTTGGTGGCATGTGAAACCCGCATGTGGAGCATTCGTTTATGTGGGATGCTCTCCAAGCTTCATTTCATTCCTAGGCACTCAAAGGGCACTAAGCATAGAGTGTGAAAACTGAGTTTCCTTGAGAGCTGCTTGGAAGCCTGATGGTGTGTGAAGTTAGTGAGCCAAATGGAGTTGTTCTCCCACAAGAACCACTCAGCTGATCCTTCTTCAATATGCCCTTCACCAACATGCAGTGTTTCCTTGATTGAATTAGCTCTCACACCAATATTTGCGTCTAGAGCCTTTGCATTGAGGGCTATCTGAAAAAGGCTGTGGCTCTGAAGTTGCCTGTGAATGTGGAGTTGGTGGCATGTGAAACCCGCATGTGGAGCATTCGTTTGTGTGGGATGCTCTACCAGGTTCATTCCTATATAATGCACTCGAAGGGCACTAAGCATAGAGTGTGAAAACTGAGTTTCCTTGAGAGCTGTTTGGAAGCCTGATGGTGTGTGACGTTAGTGTGCCAAATGGAGTTGTTCTCCGACAAGAACCACTCGGCTGATCCTTCTTCAATATGCCCTTCACCAACATGCAGTGTTTCCTTGATTGAATTAGCTCTCACACCAATATTTGCGTCTAGAGCCTTTGCATTGAGGGCTATCTGAAAACGGCTGTGGCGCTGAAGTTGCCTGAGAATGTGGAGTTGGTGGCATGTGAAACCCGCAAGTGGATCATTCGTACGTGTGGGATGCTCTACCAGGTTCATTCCTAGATAATGCACTCAAAGGGCACTAAGCCTAGAGTGTGAAAACTGAGTTTCCTTGAGAGCTGCTTGGAAGCCTGATGGTGTGTGAAGTTAGTGAGCCGAATGGAGTTGTTCTCCCACCAGAACCACTCGGCTGATCCTTCTTCAATATGCCCTTCACCAACATGCAGTGTTTCCTTGATTGAATTAGCTTTCACACCAATATTTGCGTCTAGAGCCTTTGCATTGAGGGCTATCTGAAAACGGCTGTGGCGCTGAAGTTGCCTGTGAATGTGGAGTTGGTGGCATGTGAAACCCGCATGTGGAGCATTCGTTTGTGTTGGATGCTGACCAAGCTTCATTTCAGTCCTAGGCACACAAAGAGCACTAAGCATAGAGTGTGAAAACTGAGTTTCCTTGAGAGCTGCTTGGAAGCCTGATGGTGTGTGAAGTTAGTGAACCAAATGGAGTTGTTCTCCCACAAGAACCACTTGGCTGATTTTTCTTCAATATGCCCTTCACCAACATGCAGTGTTTCCTTGATTGAATTAGCTCTCACACCAATATTTGCGTCTAGAGCCTTTGCATTGAGGGCTATCTGAAAACGTCTGTGGCGCTGAAGTTGCCTGTGAATGTGGAGTTGGTGGCATGTGAAACCCGCATGTGGAGCATTCGTTTGTGTGGGATGCTCTACCAGGTTCATTCCTAGATAATGCACTCAAAGGGCACTAAGAATAGAGTGTGAAAACTGAGTTTCCTTGAGAGCTGCTTGGAAGCCTGATGGTGTGTGAAGTTAGTGAGCCAAATGGAGTTGTTCTCCCACAAGAACCACTCGGCTGATCCTTCTTCAATATGCCCTTCACCAACATGCAGTGTTTCCTTGATTGAATTAGCTCTCACACCAATATTTGCGTCTAGAGCCTTTGCATTGAGGGCTATCTGAAAACGGCTGTGGCGCTGAAGTTGCCTGTGAATGTGGAGTTGGTGGCATGTGAAACCCGCATGTGGAGCATTCGTTTGTGTGGGATGCTCTACCAGGTTCATTCCTAGATAATGCACTCAAAGGGCACTAAACATAGAGTGTGAAAACTGAGTTTCCTTGAGAGCTGCTCGGAAGCCTGATGGTGTGTGAAGTTAGTGAGCCAAATGGAGTTGTTCTCCCACAAGAACCACTCGGCTGATTCTTCTTCAATATGCCCTTAACCAACATGCAGTGTTTCCTTGATTGAATTAGCTCTCACACCAATATTTGCGTCTAGAGCCTTTGCATTGAGGGCTATCTGAAAACGGCTGTGGCGCTGAAGTTGCCTGTGAATGTGGAGTTGGTGGCATGTGAAACCCGCATGTGGAGCATTCGTTTGTGTGGGATGCTCTACCAGGTTCATTCCTAGAGAATGCACTCAAAGGGCACTAAGCATAGAGTGTGAAAACTGAGTTTCCTTGAGAGCTGCTTGGAAGCCTGATGGTGTGTGAAGTTAGTGAGCCAAATGGAGTTGTTCTCCCACAAGAACCACTCGGCTGATCCTTCTTCAATATGCCCTTCACCAACATGCAGTGTTTCCTTGATTGAATTAGCTCTCACACGAATATTTGCGTCTAGAGCCTTTGCATTGAGGGCTATCTGAAAACGGCTGTGGCGCTGAAGTTGCCTGTGAATGTGGAGTTGGTGGCATGTGAAACCCGCTTGTGGAGCATTCGTTTGTGTGGGATGCTCTACCAGGTTCATTCCTAGATAATGCACTCAAAGGGCAATAAGAATAGAGTGTGAAAACTGAGTTTCCTTGAGAGCTGCTTGGAAGCCTGATGGTGTGTGAAGTTAGTGAGCCAAATGGAGTTGTTCTCCCACAAGAACCACTCGGCTGATCCTTCTTCAATATGCCCTTCACCAACATGCAGTGTTTCCTTGATTGAATTAGCTCTCACACCAATATTTGCGTCTAGAGCCTTTGCATTGAGGGCTATCTGAAAACGGCTGTGGCGCTGAAGTTGCCTGTGAGTGTGGAGTTGGTGGCATGTGAAACCCACATGTGGAGCATTCGTTTATGTGGGATGCTCTCCAAGCTTCATTTCAGTCCTAGGCACTCAAAGGGCACTAAGCATAGAGTGTGAAAACTGAGTTTCCTTGAGAGCTGCTTGGAAGCCTGATGGTGTGTGAAGTTAGTTAGCCAAATGGAGTTGTTCTCCCACAAGAACCACTCGGCTGATCCTTCTTCAATATGCCCTTCACCAACATGCAGTGTTTCCTTGATTGAATTAGCTCTCACACCAATATTTGCGTCTAGAGCCTTTGCATTGAGGGCTATCTGAAAACGGCTGTGGCGCTGAAGTTGCCTGTGAATGTGGAGTTGGTGGCATGTGAAACCCGCAAGTGGAGCATTCGTTTATGTGGGATGCTCTAAAAGCTTCATTTCAGTCCTAGGCACTCAAAGGGCACTAAGCATAGAATGTGAAAACTGAGTTTCCTTGAGAGCTGCTTGGAAGCCTGATGGTGTGTGAAGTTAGTGAGCCAAATGGAGTTGTTCTCCCACAAGAACCACTCGGCTGATCCTTCTTCAATATGCCCTTCACCAACATGCAGTGTTTCCTTGATTGAATTAGCTCTCACACCAATATTTGCGTTTAGAGCCTTTGCATTGAGGGCTATCTGAAAACGGCTGTGGCGCTGAAGTTGCCTGTGAATGTGGAGTTGGTGGCATGTGAAACCCGCATGTGGAGCATTCGTTTGTGTGGGATGCTCTACCAGGTTCATTCCTAGATAATGCACTCAATGGGCACTAAGCCTAGAGTGTGAAAACTGAGTTTCCTTGAGAGCTGCTTGGAAGCCTGATGGTGTGTGAAGTTAGTGAGCCAAATGGAGTTGTTCTCCCACAAGAACCACTCGGCTGATCCTTCTTCAATATGCCCTTCACCAACATGCAGTGTTTCCTTGATTGAATTAGCTCTCACACCAATATTTGCGTCTAGAGCCTTTGCATTGAGGGCTATCTGAAAACGGCTGTGGCGCTAAAGTTGCCTGTGAATGTGGAGTTGGTGGCATGTGAAACCCGCATGTGGAGCATTCGTTAGTGTGGGATGCTCTACCAGGTTCATTCCTAGATAATGCACTCAAAGGGCACTAAGCATAGAGTGTGAAACTGAGTTTCCTTGTGAGCTGTTTGGAAGCCTGATGGTGTGTGACGTTAGTGTGCCAAATGGAGTTGTTCTCCGACAAGAACCACTCGGCTGATCCTTCTTCAATATGCCCTTCACCAACATGCAGTGTTTCCTTGATTGAATTAGCTTTCACACCAATATTTGCGTCTAGAGCCTTTGCATTGAGGGCTATCTGAAAACGGCTGTGGCGCTGAAGTTGCCTGTGAATGTGGAGTTGGTGGCATGTGAAACCCGCATGTGGAGCATTCGTTTGTGTTGAATGCTGACCAAGCTTCATTTCAGTCCTAGGCACACAAAGAGCACTAAGCATAGAGTGTGAAAACTGAGTTTCCTTGAGAGCTGCTTGGAAGCCTGATGGTGTGTGAAGTTAGTGAACCAAATGGAGTTGTTCTTCCACAAGAACCACTTGGCTGATTTTTCTTCAATATGCCCTTCACCAACATGCAGTGTTTCCTTGATTGAATTAGCTCTCACACCAATATTTGAGTCTAGAGCCTTTGCATTGAGGGCTATCTGAAAACGGCTGTGGCGCTGAAGTTGCCTGTGAATGTGGAGTTGGTGGCATGTGAAACCCGCATGTGGAGCATTCGTTTGTGTGGGATGCTCTACCAGGTTCATTCCTAGATAATGCACTCAAAGGGCACTAAGAATAGAGTGTGAAAACTGAGTTTCCTTGAGAGCTGCTTGGAAGCCTGATGGTGTGTGAAGTTAGTGAGCCAAATGGAGTTGTTCTCCCACAAGAACCACTCGGCTGATCCTTCTTCAATATGCCCTTCACCAACATGCAGTGTTTCCTTGATTGAATTAGCTCTCACACCAATATTTGCGTCTAGAGCCTTTGCATTGAGGGCTATCTGAAAACGGCTGTGGCGCTGAAGTTGCCTGTGAATGTGGAGTTGGTGGCATGTGAAACCCGCATGTGGAGCATTCGTTTGTGTGGGATGCTCTACCAGGTTCATTCCTAGATAATGCACTCAAAGGGCACTAAACATAGAGTGTGAAAACTGAGTTTCCTTGAGAGCTGCTTGGAAGCCTGATGGTGTGTGAAGTTAGTGAGCCAAATGGAGTTGTTCTCCCACAAGAACCACTCGGCTGATCCTTCTTCAATATGCCCTTCACCAACATGCAGTGTTTCCTTGATTGAATTAGCTCTCACACCAATATTTGCGTCTAGAGCCTTTGCATTGAGGGCTATCTGAAAACGGCTGTGGCGCTGAAGTTGCCTGTGAATGTGGAGTTGGTGGCATGTGAAACCCGCATGTGGAGCATTCGTTTGTGTGGGATGCTCTACTAGGTTCATTTCAGTCCTAGCCATACAAAGGGCACAAAGCATAGAGTGTGAAAACTGAGTTTCCTTGAGATCTGTTTGGAAGCCTGATGGTGTGTGAAGTTAGTGAGCCAAATGGAGTTGTTCTCCCACAAGAACCACTCGGCTGATCCTTCTTCAATATGCCCTTCACCAACATGCAGTGTTTCCTTGATTGAATTAGCTCTCACACCAATATTTGCATCTAGACCCTTTGCATTGAGGGCTATCTGAAAACGGCTGTGGCGCTGAAGTTGCATGTGAATGTGGAGGTGGTGGCATGTGAAACCCGCATGTGGAGCATTCGTTTATGTGGGATGCTCTCCAAGCTTCATTTCATTCCTAGGCACTGAAAGGGCACTAAGCATAGAGTGTGAAAACTGAGTTTCCTTGAGAGCTGCTTGGAAGCCTGATGGTGTGTGAAGTTAGTGAGCCAAATGGAGTTGTTCTCCCACAAGAACCACTCGGCTGATCCTTCTTCAATATGCCCTTCACCAACATGCAGTGTTTCCTTGATTGAATTAGCTCTCACACCAATATTTGCGTCTAGAGCCTTTGCATTGAGGGCTATCTGAAAACGACTGTGGCGCTGAAGTTGCCTGTGAATGTGGAGTTGGTGGCATGTGAAACCCGCAAGTGGAGCATTCGTACGTGTATGATGCTCTACCAGGTTCATTCCTAGATAATGCACTCAAAGGGCAATAAGAATAGAGTGTGAAAACTGAGTTTCCTTGAGAGCTGCTTGGAAGCCTGATGGTGTGTGAAGTTAGTGAGCCAAATGGAGTTGTTCTCCCACAAGAACCACTCGGCTGATCCTTCTTCAATATGCCCTTCACCAACATGCAGTGTTTCCTTGATTGAATTAGCTCTCACACCAATATTTGCGTCTAGAGCCTTTGCATTGAGGGCTATCTGAAAACGGCTGTGGCGCTGAAGTTGCCTGTGAATGTGGAGTTGGTGGCATGTGAAACCCGCATGTGGAGCATTCGTTTGTGTGGGATGCTCTACTAGGTTCATTTCAGTCCTAGGCATACAAAGGGCACAAAGCATAGAGTGTGAAAACTGAGTTTCCTTGAGATCTGTTTGGAAGCCTGATGGTGTGTGAAGTTAGTGAGCCAAATGGAGTTGTTCTCCCACAAGAACCACTCGGCTGATCCTTCTTCAATATGCCCTTCACCAACATGCAGTGTTTCCTTGATTGAATTAGCTCTCACACCAATATTTGCATCTAGACCCTTTGCATTGAGGGCTATCTGAAAACGGCTGTGGCGCTGAAGTTGCATGTGAATGTGGAGGTGGTGGCATGTGAAACCCGCATGTGGAGCATTCGTTTGTGTGGGATGCTCTCCAAGCTTCATTTCATTCCTAGGTACTGAAAGGGCACTAAGCATAGAGTGTGAAAACTGAGTTTCCTTGAGAGCTGCTTGGAAGCCTGATGGTGTGTGAAGTTAGTGAGCCAAATGGAGTTGTTCTCCCACAAGAACCACTCGGCTGATCCTTCTTCAATATGCCCTTCACCAACATGCAGTGTTTCCTTGATTGAATTAGCTCTCACACCAATATTTGCGTCTAGAGCCTTTGCATTGAGGGCTATCTGAAAACGACTGTGGCGCTGAAGTTGCCTGTGAATGTGGAGTTGGTGGCATGTGAAACCCGCAAGTGGAGCATTCGTACGTGTATGATGCTCTACCAGGTTCATTCCTAGATAATGCACTCAAAGGGCAATAAGAATAGAGTGTGAAAACTGAGTTTCCTTGAGAGCTGCTTGGAAGCCTGATGGTGTGTGAAGTTAGTGAGCAAATGGAGTTGTTCTCCCACAAGAACCACTCGGCTGTTCCTTCTTCAATATGCCCTTCACCAACATGCAGTGTTTCCTTGATTGAATTAGCTCTCACACCAATATTTGCGTCTAGAGCCTTTGCATTAAGGGCTATCTGAAAACGGCTGTGGCGCTGAAGTTGCCTGTGAATGTGGAGTTGGTGGCATGTGAAACCAGCATGTGGAGCATTCGTTTGTGTGGGATGCTGACCAAGCTTCATTTCAGTCCTAGGCACACAAAGAGCACTAAGCATAGAGTGTGAAAACTGAGTTTCCTTGAGAGCTGCTTGGAAGCCTGATGGTGTGTGAAGTTAGTGAGCCAAATGGAGTTGTTCTCCCACAAGAACCACTCGGCTGATTCTTCTTCAATATGCCCTTCACCAACATGCAGTGTTTCCTTGATTGAATTAGCTCTCACACCAATATTTGCGTCTAGAGCCTTTGCTTTGAGGGCTATCTGAAAACGGCTGTGGCGCTGAAGTTGCCTGTGAATGTGGAGTTGGTGGCATGTGAAACCCGCATGTGGAGCATTCGTTTGTGTGGGATGCTCTACCAGGTTCATTCCTAGATAATGTACTCAAAGGGCACTAAGCACAGAGTGTGAAAACTGAGTTTCCTTGAGAGCTGCTTGGAAGCCTGATGGTGTGTGAAGTTAGTGAGCCAAATGGAGTTGTTCTCCCACAAGAACCACACGGCTGATCCTTCTTCAATATGCCCTTCACCAACATGCAGTGTTTCCTTGATTGAATTAGCTCTCACACCAATATTTGCGTCTAGAGCCTTTGCTTTGAGGGCTATCTGAAAACGGCTGTGGCGCTGAAGTTGCCTGTGAATGTGGAGTTGGTGGCATGTGAAACCCGCATGTGGAGCATTCGTTTGTGTGGGATGCTCTACTAGGTTCATTTCAGTCCTAGGCATACAAAGGGCACAAAGCATAGAGTGTGAAAACTGAGTTTCCTTGAGATCTGTTTGGAAGCCTGATGGTGTGTGAAGTTAGTGAGCCAAATGGAGTTGTTCTCCCACAAGAACCACTCGGCTGATCCTTCTTCAATATGCCCTTCACCAACATGCAGTGTTTCCTTGATTGAATTAGCTCTCACACCAATATTTGCGTCTAGAGCATTTGCATTGAGGGCTATCTGAAAACGGCTGTGGCGCTGAAGTTGCATGTGAATGTGGAGGTGGTGGCATGTGAAACCCGCATGTGGAGCATTCGTTTGTGTGGGATGCTCTCCAAGCTTCATTTCATTCCTAGGTACTGAAAGGGCACTAAGCATAGAGTGTGAAAACTGAGTTTCCTTGAGAGCTGCTTGGAAGCCTGATGGTGTGTGAAGTTAGTGAGCCAAATGGAGTTGTTCTCCCACAAGAACCACTCGGCTGATCCTTCTTCAATATGCCCTTCACCAACATGCAGTGTTTCCTTGATTGAATTAGCTCTCACACCAATATTTGCGTCTAGAGCCTTTGCATTGAGGGCTATCTGAAAACGACTGTGGCGCTGAAGTTGCCTGTGAATGTGGAGTTGGTGGCATGTGAAACCCGCAAGTGGAGCATTCGTACGTGTATGATGCTCTACCAGGTTCATTCCTAGATAATGCACTCAAAGGGCAATAAGAATAGAGTGTGAAAACTGAGTTTCCTTGAGAGCTGCTTGGAAGCCTGATGGTGTGTGAAGTTAGTGAGCAAATGGAGTTGTTCTCCCACAAGAACCACTCGGCTGTTCCTTCTTCAATATGCCCTTCACCAACATGCAGTGTTTCCTTGATTGAATTAGCTCTCACACCAATATTTGCGTCTAGAGCCTTTGCATTAAGGGCTATCTGAAAACGGCTGTGGCGCTGAAGTTGCCTGTGAATGTGGAGTTGGTGGCATGTGAAACCAGCATGTGGAGCATTCGTTTGTGTGGGATGCTGACCAAGCTTCATTTCAGTCCTAGGCACACAAAGAGCACTAAGCATAGAGTGTGAAAACTGAGTTTCCTTGAGAGCTGCTTGGAAGCCTGATGGTGTGTGAAGTTAGTGAGCCAAATGGAGTTGTTCTCCCACAAGAACCACTCGGCTGATTCTTCTTCAATATGCCCTTCACCAACATGCAGTGTTTCCTTGATTGAATTAGCTCTCACACCAATATTTGCGTCTAGAGCCTTTGCTTTGAGGGCTATCTGAAAACGGCTGTGGCGCTGAAGTTGCCTGTGAATGTGGAGTTGGTGGCATGTGAAACCCGCATGTGGAGCATTCGTTTGTGTGGGATGCTCTACCAGGTTCATTCCTAGATAATGTACTCAAAGGGCACTAAGCACAGAGTGTGAAAACTGAGTTTCCTTGAGAGCTGCTTGGAAGCCTGATGGTGTGTGAAGTTAGTGAGCCAAATGGAGTTGTTCTCCCACAAGAACCACACGGCTGATCCTTCTTCAATATGCCCTTCACCAACATGCAGTGTTTCCTTGATTGAATTAGCTCTCACACCAATATTTGCGTCTAGAGCCTTTGCTTTGAGGGCTATCTGAAAACGTCTGTGGCGCTGAAGTTGCCTGTGAAAATGGAGTTGGTGGCATGTGAAACCCGCATGTGGAGCATTCGTTTGTGTGGGATGCTGACCAAGCTTCATTTCAGTCCTAGGCACACAAAGAGCACTAAGCATAGAGTGTGAAAACTGAGTTTCCTTGAGAGCTGCTTGGAAGCCTGATGGTGTGTGATGTTAGTGAGCCAAATGGAGTTGTTCTCCCACAAGAACCACTCGGCTGATTCTTCTTCAATATGCCCTTCACCAACATGCAGTGTTTCCTTGATTGAATTAGCTCTCACACCAATATTTGCGTCTAGAGCCTTTGCATTGAGGGCTATCTGAAAACGGCTGTGGCGCTGAAGTTGCCTGTGAATGTGGAGTTGGTGGCATGTGAAACCCGCATGTGGAGCATTCGTTTGTGTGGGATGCTCTACCAGGTTCATTCCTAGATAATGCACTCAAAGGGCACTAAGCATAGAGTGTGAAAACTGAGTTTCCTTGAGAGCTGCTTGGAAGCCTGATGGTGTGTGAAGTTAGTGATTAAAATGGAGTTGTTCTCCCACAAGAACCACTCGGCTGATCCTTCTTCAATATGCCCTTCACCAACATGCAGTGTTTCCTTGATTGAATTAGCTCTCACACCAATATTTGCGTCTAGAGCCTTTGCATTGAGGGCTATCTGAAAACGACTGTGGCGCTGAAGTTGCCTGTGAATGTGGAGTTGGTGGCATGTGAAACCCGCAAGTGGAGCATTCGTACGTGTATGATGCTCTACCAGGTTCATTCCTAGATAATGCACTCAAAGGGCAATAAGAATAGAGTGTGAAAACTGAGTTTCCTTGAGAGCTGCTTGGAAGCCTGATGGTGTGTGAAGTTAGTGAGCCAAATGGAGTTGTTCTCCCACAAGAACCACTCGGCTGATCCTTCTTCAATATGCCCTTCACCAACATGCAGTGTTTCCTTGATTGAATTAGCTCTCACACCAATATTTGCGTCTAGAGCCTTTGCATTAAGGGCTATCTGAAAACGGCTGTGGCGCTGAAGTTGCCTGTGAATGTGGAGTTGGTGGCATGTGAAACCAGCATGTGGAGCATTCGTTTGTGTGGGATGCTGACCAAGCTTCATTTCAGTCCTAGGCACACAAAGAGCACTAAGCATAGAGTGTGAAAACTGAGTTTCCTTGAGAGCTGCTTGGAAGCCTGATGGTGTGTGAAGTTAGTGAGCCAAATGGAGTTGTTCTCCCACAAGAACCACTCGGCTGATTCTTCTTCAATATGCCCTTCACCAACATGCAGTGTTTCCTTGATTGAATTAGCTCTCACACCAATATTTGCGTCTAGAGCCTTTGCTTTGAGGGCTATCTGAAAACGGCTGTGGCGCTGAGGTTGCCTGTGAATGTGGAGTTGGTGGCATGTGAAACCCGCATGTGGAGCATTCGTTTGTGTGGGATGCTCTACCAGGTTCATTCCTAGATAATGCACTCAAAGGGCACTAAGCATAGAGTGTGAAAACTGAGTTTCCTTGAGAGCTGCTTGGAAGCCTGATGGTGTGTGAAGTTAGTGAGCCAAATGGAGTTGTTCTCCCACAAGAACCACTCGGCTGATTCTTCTTCAATATGCCCTTCACCAACATGCAGTGTTTCCTTGATTGAATTAGCTCTCACACCAATATTTGCGTCTAGAGCCTTTGCTTTGAGGGCTATCTGAAAACGGCTGTGGCGCTGAAGTTGCCTGTGAATGTGGAGTTGGTGGCATGTGAAACCCGCATGTGGAGCATTCGTTTGTGTGGGATGCTCTACCAGGTTCATTCCTAGATAATGCACTCAAAGGGCACTAAGCCTAGAGTGTGAAAACTGAGTTTCCTTGAGAGCTGCTTGGAAGCCTGATGGTGTGTGAAGTTAGTGAGCCAAATGGAGTTGTTCTCCCACAAGAACCACTCGGCTGATCCTTCTTCAATATGCCCTTCACCAACATGCAGTGTTTCCTTGATTGAATTAGCTCTCACACCAATATTTGCGTCTAGAGCCTTTGCATTGAGGGCTATCTGAAAACGACTGTGGCGCTGAAGTTGCCTGTGAATGTGGAGTTGGTGGCATGTGAAACCCGCAAGTGGAGCATTCGTACGTGTATGATGCTCTACCAGGTTCATTCCTAGATAATGCACTCAAAGGGCAATAAGAATAGAGTGTGAAAACTGAGTTTCCTTGAGAGCTGCTTGGAAGCCTGATGGTGTGTGAAGTTAGTGAGCCAAATGGAGTTGTTCTCCCACAAGAACCACTCGGCTGATCCTTCTTCAATATGCCCCTCACCAACATGCAGTGTTTCCTTGATTGAATTAGCTCTCACACCAATATTTGCGTCTAGAGCCTTTGCATTAAGGGCTATCTGAAAACGGCTGTGGCGCTGAAGTTGCCTGTGAATGTGGAGTTGGTGGCATGTGAAACCAGCATGTGGAGCATTCGTTTGTGTGGGATGCTGACCAAGCTTCATTTCAGTCCTAGGCACACAAAGAGCACTAAGCATAGAGTGTGAAAACTGAGTTTCCTTGAGAGCTGCTTGGAAGCCTGATGGTGTGTGAAGTTAGTGAGCCAAATGGAGTTGTTCTCCCACAAGAACCACTCGGCTGATTCTTCTTCAATATGCCCTTCACCAACATGCAGTGTTTCCTTGATTGAATTAGCTCTCACACCAATATTTGCGTCTAGAGCCTTTGCTTTGAGGGCTATCTGAAAACGGCTGTGGCGCTGAGGTTGCCTGTGAATGTGGAGTTGGTGGCATGTGAAACCCGCATGTGGAGCATTCGTTTGTGTGGGATGCTCTACCAGGTTCATTCCTAGATAATGCACTCAAAGGGCACTAAGCATAGAGTGTGAAACCTGAGTTTCCTTGAGAGCTGCTTGGAAGCCTGATGGTGTGTGAAGTTAGTGAGCCAAATGGAGTTGTTCTCCCACAAGAACCACTCGGCTGATTCTTCTTCAATATGCCCTTCACCAACATGCAGTGTTTCCTTGATTGAATTAGCTCTCACACCAATATTTGCGTCTAGAGCCTTTGCTTTGAGGGCTATCTGAAAACGGCTGTGGCGCTGAAGTTGCCTGTGAATGTGGAGTTGGTGGCATGTGAAACCCGCATGTGGAGCATTCGTTTGTGTGGGATGCTCTACCAGGTTCATTCCTAGATAATGCACTCAAAGGGCACTAAGCCTAGAGTGTGAAAACTGAGTTTCCTTGAGAGCTGCTTGGAAGCCTGATGGTGTGTGAAGTTAGTGAGCCAAATGGAGTTGTTCTCCCACAAGAACCACTCGGCTGATCCTTCTTCAATATGCCCTTCACCAACATGCAGTGTTTCCTTGATTGAATTAGCTCTCACACCAATATTTGCGTCTAGAGCCTTTGCATTGAGGGCTATCTGAAAACGGCTGTGGCGCTGAAGTTGCCTGTGAATGTGGAGTTGGTGGCATGTGAAACCAGCATGTGGAGCATTCGTTTGTGTGGGATGCTGACCAACCTTCATTTCAGTCCTAGGCACACAAAGAGCACTAAGCATAGAGTGTGAAAACTGAGTTTCCTTGAGAGCTGCTTGGAAGCCTGATGGTGTGTGAAGTTAGTGAGCCAAATGGAGTTGTTCTCCCACAAGAACCACTCGGCTGATTCTTCTTCAATATGCCCTTCACGAACATGCAGTGTTTCCTTGATTGAATTAGCTCTCACACCAATATTTGCGTCTAGAGCCTTTGCTTTGAGGGCTATCTGAAAACGGCTGTGGCGCTGAAGTTGCCTGTGAATGTGGAGTTGGTGGCATGTGAAACCCGCATGTGGAGCATTCGTTTGTGTGGGATGCTCTACCAGGTTCATTCCTAGATAATGCACTCAAAGGGCACTAAGCACAGAGTGTGAAAACTGAGTTTCCTTGAGAGCTGCTTGGAAGCCTGATGGTGTGTGAAGTTAGTGAGCCAAATGGAGTTGTTCTCCCACAAGAACCACTCGGCTGATCCTTCTTCAATATGCCCTTCACCAACATGCAGTGTTTCCTTGATTGAATTAGCTCTCACACCAATATTTGCGTTTAGAGCCTTTGCATTGAGGGCTATCTGAAAACGGCTGTGGCGCTGAAGTTGCCTGTGAATGTGGAGTTGGTGGCATGTGAAACCCGCATGTGGAGCATTCGTTTGTGTGGGATGCTGACCAAGCTTCATTTCAGTCCTAGGCACACAAAGAGCACTAAGCATAGAGTGTGAAAACTGAGTTTCCTTGAGAGCTGCTTGGAAGCCTGATGGTGTGTGAAGTTAGTGAGCCAAATGGAGTTGTTCTCCCACAAGAACCACTCGGCTGATTCTTCTTCAATATGCCCTTCACCAACATGCAGTGTTTCCTTGATTGAATTAGCTCTCACACCAATATTTGCGTCTAGAGCCTTTGCATTGAGGGCTATCTGAAAACGGCTGTGGCGCTGAAGTTGCCTGTGAATGTGGAGTTGGTGGCATGTGAAACCCGCATGTGGAGCATTCGTTTGTGTGGGATGCTCTACCAGGTTCATTCCTAGATAATGCACTCAAAGGGCACTAAGCATAGAGTGTGAAAACTGAGTTTCCTTGAGAGCTGCTTGGAAGCCTGATGGTGTGTGAAGTTAGTGATTAAAATGGAGTTGTTCTCCCACAAGAACCACTCGGCTGATTCTTCTTCAATATGCCCTTCACCAACATGCAGTGTTTCCTTGATTGAATTAGCTCTCACACCAATATTTGCGTCTAGAGCCTTTGCTTTGAGGGCTATCTGAAAACGGCTGTGGCGCTGAAGTTGCCTGTGAATGTGGAGTTGGTGGCATGTGAAACCCGCATGTGGAGCATTCGTTTGTGTGGGATGCTCTACCAGGTTCATTCCTAGATAATGCACTCAAAGGGCACTAAGCCTAGAGTGTGAAAACTGAGTTTCCTTGAGAGCTGCTTGGAAGCCTGATGGTGTGTGAAGTTAGTGAGCCAAATGGAGTTGTTCTCCCACAAGAACCACTCGGCTGATCCTTCTTCAATATGCCCTTCACCAACATGCAGTGTTTCCTTGATTGAATTAACTCTCACACCAATATTTGCGTCTAGAGCCTTTGCATTGAGGGCTATCTGAAAACGGCTGTGGCGCTGAAGTTGCCTGTGAATGTGGAGTTGGTGGCATGTGAAACCCGCATGTGGAGCATTCGTTTGTGTGGGATGCTGACCAAGCTTCATTTCAGTTCTAGGCACACAAAGACACTAAGCATAGAGAGTGAAAACTGAGTTTCCTTGAGAGCTGCTTGGAAGCCTGATGGTGTGTGAAGTTAGTGAGCCAAATGGAGTTGTTCTCCCACAAGAACCACTCGGCTGATTCTTCTTCAATATGCCCTTCACCAACATGCAGTGTTTCCTTGATTGAATTAGCTCTCACACCAATATTTGCGTCTAGAGCCTTTGCTTTGAGGGCTATCTGAAAACGACTGTGGCGCTGAAGTTGCCTGTGAATGTGGAGTTGGTGGCATGTGAAACCCGCATGTGGAGCATTCGTTTGTGTGGGATGCTCTACCAGGTTCATTCCTAGATAATGGACTCAAAGGGCACTAAGCATAGAGTGTGAAAACTGAGTTTCCTTGAGAGCTGCTTGGAAGCCTGATGGTGTGTGAAGTTAGTGAGCCAAATGGAGTTGTTCTCCCACAAGAACCACTCGGCTGATCCTTCTTCAATATGCCCTTCACCAACATGCAGTGTTTCCTTGATTGAATTAGCTCTCACACCAATATTTGCGTCTAGAGCCTTTGCATTGAGGGCTATCTGAAAACGGCTGTGGCGCTGAAGTTGCCTGTGAATGTGGAGTTGGTGGCATGTGAAACCCGCATGTGGAGCATTCGTTTTTGTGGGATGCTGACCAAGCTTCATTTCAGTCCTAGTCACACAAAGAGCACTAAGCATAGAGTGTGAAAACTGAGTTTCCTTGAGAGCTGCTTGGAAGCCTGATGGTGTGTGAAGTTAGTGAGCCAAATGGAGTTGTTCTCCCACAAGATCCACTCGGCTGATCCTTCTTCAATATGCCCTTCACGAACATGCAGTGTTTCCTTGATTGAATTAGCTCTCACACCAATATTTGCGTCTAGAGCCTTTGCATTGAGGGCTATCTGAAAACGGCTGTGGCGCTGAAGTTGACTGTGAATGTGGAGTTGGTGGCATGTGAAACCCGCATGTGGAGCATTCGTTTATGTGGGATGCTCTACCAGGTTCATTCCTAGATAATGCACTCAAAGGGCACTAAGCCTAGAGTGTGAAAACTGAGTTTCCTTGAGAGCTGCTTGGAAGCCTGATGGTGTGTGAAGTTAGTGAGCCAAATGGAGTTGTTCTCCCACAAGAACCACTCGGATGATCCTTCTTCAATATGCCCTTCACCAACATGCAGTGTTTCCTTGATTGAATTAGCTCTCACACCAATATTTGCGTCTAGAGCCTTTGCATTGAGGGCTATCTGAAAACGGCTGTGGCGCTGAAGTTGCCTGTGAATGTGGAGTTGGTGGCATGTGAAACCCGCATGTAGAGCATTCGTTTTTGTGGGATGCTCTACCAGGTTCATTCCTAGATAATGCACTCAAAGGGCAGTAAACATAGAGTGTGAAACTGAGTTTCCTTGAGAGCTGCTTGGAAGCCTGATGGTGTGTGAAGTTAGTGAGCCAAATGGAGTTGTTCTCCCACAAGAACCACTCGGCTGATCCTTCTTCAATATGCCCTTCACCAACATGCAGTGTTTCCTTGATTGAATTAGCTCTCACACCAATATTTGTGTCTAGAGCCTTTGCATTGAGGGCTATCTGAAAACGGCTGTGGCGCTGAAGTTGCCTGTGAATGTGGAGTTGGTGGCATGTGAAACCCGCATGTGGAGCATTCGTTTGTGTGGGATGCTGACCAAGCTTCATTTCAGTCCTAGTCACACAAAGAGCCCTAAGCATAGAGTGTGAAAACTGAGTTTCCTTGAGAGCTGCTTGGAAGCCTGATGGTGTGTGAAGTTAGTGAGCCAAATGGAGTTGTTCTCCCACAAGAACCACTCGGCTGATCCTTCTTCAATATGCCCTTCACCAACATGCAGTGTTTCCTTGATTGAATTAGCTCTCACACCAATATTTGCGTCTAGAGCCTTTGCTTTGAGGGCTACCTGAAAACGGTTGTGGCGCTGAAGTTGCCTGTGAATGTGGAGTTGGTGGCATGTGAAACCCGCATGTGGAGCATTCGTTTGTGTGGGATGCTCTACCAGGTTCATTCCTAGATAATGCACTCAAAGGGCACTAAGCATAGAGTGTGAAACCTGAGTTTCCTTGAGAGCTGCTTGGAAGCCTGATGGTGTGTGAAGTTAGTGAGCCAAATGGAGTTGTTCTCCCACAAGAACCACTCGGCTGATCCTTCTTCAATATGCCCTTCACCAACATGCAGTGTTTCCTTGATTGAATTAGCTCTCACACCAATATTTGCGTCTAGAGCCTTTGCATTGAGGGCTATCTGAAAACGGCTGTGGCGCTGAAGTTGCCTGTGAATGTGGAGTTGGTGGCATGTGAAACCCGCAAGTGGAGCATTCGTTTGTGTGGGATGCTGACCAAGCTTCATTTCAGTCCTAGGCACACAAAGAGCACTAAGCATAGAGTGTGAAAACTGAGTTTCCTTGAGAGCTGCTTGGAAGCCTGATGGTGTGTGAAGTTAGTGAGCCAAATGGAGTTGTTCTCCCACAAGAACCACTCGGCTGATCCTTCTTCAATATGCCCTTCACCAACATGCAGTGTTTCCTTGATTGAATTAGCTCTCACACCAATATTTGCGTCTAGAGCCTTTGCATTGAGGGCTATCTGAAAACGGCTGTGGCGCTGAAGTTGCCTGTGAATGTGGAGTTGGTGGCATGTGAAACCCGCATGTGGAGCATTCGTTTGTGTGCGATGCTCTACCAGGTTCATTCCTAGATAATGCACTCAAAGGGCAATAAGAATAGAGTGTGAAAACTGAGTTTCCTTGAGAGCTGCTTGGAAGCCTGATGGTGTGTGAAGTTAGTGAGCCAAATGGAGTTGTTCTCCCACAAGAACCACTCGGCTGATCCTTCTTCAATATGCCCTTCACCAACATGCAGTGTTTCCTTGATTGAATTAGCTCTCACACCAATATTTGCGTCTAGAGCCTTTGCATTGAGGGCTATCTGAAAACGACTGTGGCGCTGAAGTTGCCTGTGAATGTGGAGTTGGTGGCATGTGAAACCCGCAAGTGGAGCATTCGTACGTGTATGATGCTCTACCATGTTCATTCCTAGATAATGCACTCAAAGGGCACTAAGCATAGAGTGTGAAAACTGAGTTTCCTTGAGAGCTGCTTGGAAGCCTGATGGTGTGTGAAGTTAGTGAGCCAAATGGAGTTGTTCTCCCACAAGAACCACTCGGCTGATCCTTCTTCAATATGCCCTTCACCAACATGCAGTGTTTCCTTGATTGAATTAGCTCTCACACCAATATTTGCGTCTAGAGCCTTTGCATTGAGGGCTATCTGAAAACGGCTGTGGCGCTGAAGTTGCCTGTGAATGTGGAGTTGGTGGCATGTGAAACCCGCATGTGGAGCATTCGTTTGTGTGGGATGCTGACCAAGCTTCATTTCAGTCCTAGTCACACAAAGAGCCCTAAGCATAGAGTGTGAAAACTGAGTTTCCTTGAGAGCTGCTTGGAAGCCTGATGGTGTGTGAAGTTAGTGAGCCAAATGGAGTTGTTCTCCCACAAGAACCACTCGGCTGATCCTTCTTCAATATGCCCTTCACCAACATGCAGTGTTTCCTTGATTGAATTAGCTCTCACACCAATATTTGCGTCTAGAGCCTTTGCATTGAGGGCTATCTGAAAACGGCTGTGGCGCTGAAGTTGCCTGTGAATGTGGAGTTGGTGGCATGTGAAACCCGCATGTGGAGCATTCGTTTGTGTGGGATGCTGACCAAGCTTCATTTCAGTCCTAGTCACACAAAGAGCCCTAAGCATAGAGTGTGAAAACTGAGTTTCCTTGAGAGCTGCTTGGAAGCCTGATGGTGTGTGAAGTTAGTGAGCCAAATGGAGTTGTTCTCCCACAAGAACCACTCGGCTGATCCTTCTTCAATATGCCCTTCACCAACATGCAGTGTTTCCTTGATTGAATTAGCTCTCACACCAATATTTGCGTCTAGAGCCTATGCATTGAGGGCTATCTGAAAACGGCTGTGGTGCTGAAGTTGCCTGTGAATGTGGAGTTGGTGGCATGTGAAACCCGCTTGTGGAGCATTTGTTTGTGTGGGATGCTGACCAAGCTTCATTTCAGTCCTAGGCACACAAAGAGCACTAAGCATAGAGTGTGAAAACTGAGTTTCCTTGAGAGCTGCTTGGAAGCCTGATGGTGTGTGAAGTTAGTGAGCCAAATGGAGTTGTTCTCCCACAAGAACCACTCGGCTGATTCTTCTTCAATATGCCCTTCACCAACATGCAGTGTTTCCTTGATTGAATTAGCTCTCACACCAATATTTGCGTCTAGAGCCTTTGCTTTGAGGGCTATCTGAAAACGGCTGTGGCGCTGAAGTTGCCTGTGAATGTGGAGTTGGTGGCATGTGAAACCCGCATGTGGAGCATTCGTTTGTGTGGGATGCTCTACCAGGTTCATTCCTAGATAATGCACTCAAAGGGCACTAAGCCTAGAGTGTGAAAACTGAGTTTCCTTGAGAGCTGCTTGGAAGCCTGATGGTGTGTGAAGTTAGTGAGCCAAATGGAGTTGTTCTCCCACAAGAACCACTCGGCTGATCCTTCTTCAATATGCCCTTCACCAACATGCAGTGTTTCCTTGATTGAATTAGCTCTCACACCAATATTTGCGTCTAGAGCCTTTGCATTGAGGGCTATCTGAAAACGACTGTGGCGCTGAAGTTGCCTGTGAATGTGGAGTTGGTGGCATGTGAAACCCGCAAGTGGAGCATTCGTACGTGTATGATGCTCTACCATGTTCATTCCTAGATAATGCACTCAAAGAGCACTAAGCATAGAGTGTGAAAACTGAGTTTCCTTGAGAGCTGCTTGGAAGCCTGATGGTGTGTGAAGTTAGTGAGCCAAATGGAGTTGTTCTCCCACAAGAACCACTCGGCTGATCCTTCTTCAATATGCCCTTCACCAACATGCAGTGTTTCCTTGATTGAATTAGCTCTCACACCAATATTTGCGTCTAGAGCCTTTGCATTGAGGGCTATCTGAAAACGGCTGTGGCGCTGAAGTTGCCTGTGAATGTGGAGTTGGTGGCATGTGCAACCCGCATGTGGAGCATTCGTTTGTGTGGGATGCTGACCAAGCTTCATTTCAGTCCTAGTCACACAAAGAGCCCTAAGCATAGAGTGTGAAAACTGAGTTTCCTTGAGAGCTGCTTGGAAGCCTGATGGTGTGTGAAGTTAGTGAGCCAAATGGAGTTGTTCTCCCACAAGAACCACTCGGCTGATCCTTCTTCAATATGCCCTTCACCAACATGCAGTGTTTCCTTGATTGAATTAGCTCTCACACCAATATTTGCGTCTAGAGCCTATGCATTGAGGGCTATCTGAAAACGGCTGTGGTGCTGAAGTTGCCTGTGAATGTGGAGTTGGTGGCATGTGAAACCCGCTTGTGGAGCATTTGTTTGTGTGGGATGCTGACCAAGCTTCATTTCAGTCCTAGGCACACAAAGAGCACTAAGCATAGAGTGTGAAAACTGAGTTTCCTTGAGAGCTGCTTGGAAGCCTGATGGTGTGTGAAGTTAGTGAGCCAAATGGAGTTGTTCTCCCACAAGAACCACTCGGCTGATTCTTCTTCAATATGCCCTTCACCAACATGCAGTGTTTCCTTGATTGAATTAGCTCTCACACCAATATTTGCGTCTAGAGCCTTTGCATTGAGGGCTATCTGAAAACGGCTGTGGCGCTGAAGTTGCCTGTGAATGTGGAGTTGGTGGCATGTGAAACCCGCATGTGGAGCATTCGTTTGTGTGCGATGCTCTACCAGGTTCATTCCTAGATAATGCACTCAAAGGGCACTAAGCATAGAGTGTGAAAACTGAGTTTCCTTGAGAGCTGCTTGGAAGCCTGATGGTGTGTGAAGTTAGTGAGCCAAATGGAGTTGTTCTCCCACAAGAACCACTCGGCTGATCCTTCTTCAATATGCCCTTCACCAACATGCAGTGTTTCCTTGATTGAATTAGCTCTCACACCAATATTTGCGTCTAGAGCCTTTGCATTGAGGGCTATCTGAAAACGACTGTGGCGCTGAAGTTGCCTGTGAATGTGGAGTTGGTGGCATGTGAAACCCGCAAGTGGAGCATTCGTACGTGTATGATGCTCTACCATGTTCATTCCTAGATAATGCACTCAAAGGGCACTAAGCATAGAGTGTGAAAACTGAGTTTCCTTGAGAGCTGCTTGGAAGCCTGATGGTGTGTGAAGTTAGTGAGCCAAATGGAGTTGTTCTCCCACAAGAACCACTCGGCTGATCCTTCTTCAATATGCCCTTCACCAACATGCAGTGTTTCCTTGATTGAATTAGCTCTCACACCAATATTTGCGTCTAGAGCCTTTGCATTGAGGGCTATCTGAAAACGGCTGTGGCGCTGAAGTTGCCTGTGAATGTGGAGTTGGTGGCATGTGCAACCCGCATGTGGAGCATTCGTTTGTGTGGGATGCTGACCAAGCTTCATTTCAGTCCTAGTCACACAAAGAGCCCTAAGCATAGAGTGTGAAAACTGAGTTTCCTTGAGAGCTGCTTGGAAGCCTGATGGTGTGTGAAGTTAGTGAGCCAAATGGAGTTGTTCTCCCACAAGAACCACTCGGCTGATCCTTCTTCAATATGCCCTTCACCAACATGCAGTGTTTCCTTGATTGAATTAGCTCTCACACCAATATTTGCGTCTAGAGCCTTTGCTTTGAGGGCTATCTGAAAACGGCTGTGGCGCTGAAGTTGCCTGTGAATGTGGAGTTGGTGGCATGTGAAACCCGCATGTGGAGCATTCGTTTGTGTGGGATGCTCTACCAGGTTCATTCCTAGATAATGCACTCAAAGGGCACTAAGCATAAAGTGTGAAAACTGAGTTTCCTTGAGAGCTGCTTGGAAGCCTGATGGTGTGTGAAGTTAGTGAGCCAAATGGAGTTGTTCTCCCACAAGAACCACTCGGCTGATCCTTCTTCAATATGCCCTTCACCAACATGCAGTGTTTCCTTGATTGAATTAGCTCTCACACCAATATTTGCGTCTAGAGCCTATGCATTGAGGGCTATCTGAAAACGGCTGTGGCGCTGAAGTTGCCTGTGAATGTGGAGTTGGTGGCATGTGAAACCCGCATGTGGAGCATTCGTTTGTGTGGGATGCTCACCAAGCTTCATTTCAGTCCTAGGCACAGAAAGAGCACTAAGCATAGAGTGTGAAAACTGAGTTTCCTTGAGAGCTGCTTGGAAGCCTGATGGTGTGTGAAGTTAGTGAGCCAAATGGAGTTGTTCTCCCACAAGAACCACTCGGCTGATTCTTCTTCAATATGCCCTTCACGAACATGCAGTGTTTCCTTGATTGAATTAGCTCTCACACCAATATTTGCGTCTAGAGCCTTTGCTTTGAGGGCTATCTGAAAACGGCTGTGGCGCTGAAGTTGCCTGTGAATGTGGAGTTGGTGGCATGTGAAACCCGCATGTGGAGCATTCGTTTGTGTGGGATGCTCTACCAGGTTCATTCCTAGATAATGCACTCAAAGGGCACTAAGCATAAAGTGTGAAAACTGAGTTTCCTTGAGAGCTGCTTGGAAGCCTGATGGTGTGTGAAGTTAGTGAGCCAAATGGAGTTGTTCTCCCACAAGAACCACTCGGCTGATCCTTCTTCAATATGCCCTTCACCAACATGCAGTGTTTCCTTGATTGAATTAGCTCTCACACCAATATTTGCGTCTAGAGCCTTTGCATTGAGGGCTATCTGAAAACGGCTGTGGCGCTGAAGTTGCCTGTGAATGTGGAGTTGGTGGCATGTGAAACCCGCATGTGGAGCATTCGTTTGTGTGGGATGCTCTACCAGGTTCATTCCTAGATAATGCACTCAAAGGGCACTAAGCCTAGAGTGTGAAAACTGAGTTTCCTTGAGAGCTGCTTGGAAGCCTGATGGTGTGTGAAGTTAGTGAGCCAAATGGAGTTGTTCTCCCACAAGAACCACTCGGCTGATCCTTCTTCAATATGCCCTTCACCAACATGCAGTGTTTCCTTGATTGAATTAGCTCTCACACCAATATTTGCGTCTAGAGCCTATGCATTGAGGGCTATCTGAAAACGGCTGTGGCGCTGAAGTTGCCTGTGAATGTGGAGTTGGTGGCATGTGAAACCCGCATATGGAGCATTCGTTTGTGTGCGATGCTCTACCAGGTTCATTCCTAGATAATGCACTCAAAGGGCACTAAACATAGAGTGTGAAAACTGAGTTTCCTTGAGAGCTGCTTGGAAGCCTGATGGTGTGTGAAGTTAGTGAGCCAAATGGAGTTGTTCTCAAACAAGAACCACTCGGCTGATTCTTCTTCAATATGCCCTTCACAAACATGCAGTGTTTCCTTGATTGAATTAGCTCTCACACCAATATTTGCGTCTAGAGCCTTTGCTTTGAGGGCTATCTGAAAACGGCTGTGGCGCTGAAGTTGCCTGTGAATGTGGAGTTGGTGGCATGTGAAACCCGCATGTGGAGCATTCGTTTGTGTGGAATGCTCTACCAGGTTCATTCCTAGATAATGCACTCAAAGTGCACTAAGCATAGAGTGTGAAAACTGAGTTTCCTTGAGAGCTGCTTGGAAGCCTGATGGTGTGTGAAGTTAGTGAGCCAAATGGAGTTGTTCTCCCACAAGAACCACTCGGCTGATCCTTCTTCAATATGCCCTTCACCAACATGCAGTGTTTCCTTGATTGAATTAGCTCTCACACCAATATTTGCGTCTAGAGCCTTTGCATTGAGGGCTATCTGAAAACGGCTGTGGCGCTGAAGTTGCCTGTGAATGTGGAGTTGGTGGCATGTGAAACCCGCATGTGGAGCATTCGTTTGTGTGGGATGCTGACCAAGCTTCATTTCAGTCCTAGGCACACAAAGAGCACTAAGCATAGAGTGTGAAAACTGAGTTTCCTTGAGAGCTGCTTGGAAGCCTGATCGGGTGTGAAGTTAGTGAGCCAAATGGAGTTGTTCTCCCACAAGAACCACTCGGCTGATCCTTCTTCAATATACCGTTTACCAACATGCAGTGTTTCCTTGATTGAATTAGCTCTCACACCAATATTTGCGTCTAGAGCCTTTGCATTGAGGGCTATCTGAAAACGGCTGTGGCGCTGAAGTTGCCTGTGAATGTGGAGTTGGTGGCATGTGAAACCCGCATGTGGAGCATTCGTTTGTGTGGGATGCTGACCAAGCTTCATTTCAGTCCTAGGCACTCAAAGGGCACTAAGCATAGAGTGTGAAAACTGAGTTTCCTTGAGAGCTGCTTGGAAGCCTGATGGTGTGTGAAGTTAGTAAGACAAATGGAGTTGTTCTCCCACAAGAACCACTCGGCTGATCCTTCTTCAATATGCCCTTCACCAACATGCAATGTTTCCTTGATTGAATTAGCTCTCACACCAATATTTGCGTCTAGAGCCTTTGCATTGATGGCTATCTGAAAACGGCTGTGGCGCTGAAGTTGCCTGTGAATGTGGAGTTGGTGGCATGTGAAACCCGCATGTGGAGCATTCGTTTGTGTGGGATGCTCTACCAGGTTCATTCCTAGATAATGCACTCAAAGGGCACTAAACATAGAGTGTGAAAACTGAGTTTCCTTGAGAGCTGCTTGGAAGCCTGATCGTGTGTGAAGTTAGTGAGCCAAATGGAGTTGTTCTCCCACAAGAACCACTCGGCTGATCCTTCTTCAATATGCCCTTCACCAACATGCAGTGTTTCCTTGATTGAATTAGCTCTCACACCAATATTTGCGTCTAGAGCCTTTGCATTGAGGGCTATCTGAAAACGGCTGTGGCGCTGAAGTTGCCTGTGAATGTGGAGTTGGTGGCATGTGAAACCCGCATGTGGAGCATTCGTTTGTGTGGGATGCTCTACCAGGTTCATTCCTAGATAATGCACTCAAAGGGCACTAAACATAGAGTGTGAAAACTGAGTTTCCTTGAGAGCTGCTTGGAAGCCTGATGGTGTGTGAAGTTAGTGAGCCAAATGGAGTTGTTTTCCCACAAGAACTACTCGGCTGATCCTTTTTCAATATGCCCTTCACCAACATGCAGTGTTTCCTTGATTGAATTAGCTCTCACACCAATATTTGCGTCTAGAGCCTTTGCATTGAGGGCTATCTGAAAACGGCTGTGGCGCTGAAGTTGCCTGTGAATGTGGAGTTGGTGGCATGTGAAACCCGCATGTGGAGCACTCGTTTGTGTGGGATGCTGACCAAGCCTCATTTCATTCCTAATCACACAAAGAGCACAAAGCATAGAGTGTGAAAACTGAGTTTCCTTGAGAGCTGCTTGGAAGCCTGATGGTGTGTGAAGTTAGTGAGCCAAATGGAGTTGTTCTCCCACAAGAACCACTCGGCTGATCCTTCTTCAATATGCCCTTCACCAACATGCAGTGTTCCCTTGATTGAATTAGCTCTCACACCAATATTTGCGTCTAGAGCCTTTGCATTGAGGGCTATCTGAAAACGGCTGTGGCGCTGAAGTTGCCTGTGAATGTGGAGTTGGTGGCATGTGAAACCCGCATGTGGAGCATTCGTTTGTGTGGGATGCTCTACCAGGTTCATTCCTAGAAAATGCACTCAAAGGGCACTAAGCATAGAGTGTGAAAACTGAATTTCCTTGAGAGCTGCTTGGAAGCCTGATGGTGTGTGAAGTTAGTGAGCCAAATGGAGTTGTTCTCCCACAAGAACCACTCGGCTGATCCTTCTTCAATATGCCCTTCACCAACATGCAGTGTTTCCTTGATTGAATTAGCTCTCACACCAATATTTGCGTCTAGAGCCTTTGCATTGGGGGCTATCTGAAAACGGCTGTGGCGCTGAAGTTGCCTGTGAATGTGGAGTTGGTGGCATGTGAAACCCGCATGTGGAGCATTCGTTTGTGTGGAATGCTGACCAAGCTTCATTTCAGTCCTAGGCACTCAAAGGGCACTAAGCATAGAGTGTGAAAACTGAGTTTCCTTGAGAGCTGCTTGGAAGCCTGATGGTGTGTGAAGTTAGTGAGCCAAATGGAGTTGTTCTCCCACAAGAACCACTCGGCTGATCCTTCTTCAATATGCCCTTCACCAACATGCAGTGTTTCCTTGATTGAATTAGCTCTCACACCAATATTTGCGTCTAGAGCCTTTGCATTGAGGGCTATCTGAAAACGGCTGTGGCGCTGCAGTTGCCTGTGAATGTGGAGTTGGTGGCATGTGAAACCCGCATGTGGAGCAATCGTTTGTGTGGGATGCTGACCAAGCTTCATTTCAGTGCTAGGCACACAAAGAGCACTAAGCATAGAGTGTGAAAACTGAGTTTCCTTGAGAGCTGCTTGGAAGCCTGATGGTGTGTGAAGTTAGTGAGCCAAATGGAGTTGTTCTCCCACAAGAACCACTCAGCTGATCCTTCTTCAATATGCCCTTCACCAACATGCAGTGTTTCCTTGATTGAATTAGCTCTCACACCAATATTTGCGTTTAGAGCCTTTGCATTGAGGGCTATCTGAAAACGGCTGTGGCGCTGAAGTTGCCTGTGAATGTGGAGTTGGTGGCATGTGAAACCCGCATGTGGAGCATTCGTTTGTGTGGGATGCTCTACCAGGTTCATTTCAGTCCTAGCCATACAAAGGGCACTAAGCATAGAGTGTGAAAACTGAGTTTCCTTGAGAGCTGCTTGGAAGCCTGATGGTGTGTGAAGTTAGTGAGCCAAATGGAGTTGTTCTCCCACAAGAACCACTCGGCTGATCCTTCTTCAATATGCCCTTCACCAACATGCAGTGTTTCCTTGATTGAATTAGCTCTCACACCAATATTTGCGTCTAGAGCCTTTGCATTGAGGGCTATCTGAAAACGGCTGTGGCGCTGAAGTTGCCTGTGAATGTGGAGTTGGTGGCATGTGAAACCCGCATGTGGAGCATTCGTTTGTGTGGGATGCTCTACCAGGTTCATTCCTAGATAATGCACTCAAAGGGCACTAAACATAGAGTGTGAAAACTGAGTTTCCTTGAGAGCTGCTTGAAAGCCTGATGGTGCGTGAAGTTAGTGAGCCAAATGGAGTTGTTCTCCCACAAGAACTACTCGGCTGATCCTTCTTCAATATGCCCTTCACCAACATGCAGTGTTTCCTTGATTGAATTAGGTCTCACACCAATATTTGCGTCTAGAGCCTTTGCATTGAGGGCTATCTGAAAACGGCTGTGGCGCTGAAGTTGCCTGTGAATGTGGAGTTGGTGGCATGTGAAACCCGCATGTGGAGCATTCGTTTGTGTGGGATGCTGACCAAGCCTCATTTCATTCCTAATCACACAAAGAGCACAAAGCATAGAGTGTGAAAACTGAGTTTCCTTGAGAGCTGCTTGGAAGCCTGATGGTGTGTGAAGTTAGTGAGCCAAATGGAGTTGTTCTCCCACAAGAACCACTCGGCTGATCCTTCTTCAATATGCCCTTCACCAACATGCAGTGTTTCCTTGATTGAATTAGCTCTCACACCAATATTTGCGTCTAGAGCCTTTGCATTGAGGGCTATCTGAAAACGGCTGTGGCGCTGAAGTTGCCTGTGAATGTGGAGTTGGTGGCATGTGAAACCCGCATGTGGAGCAATCGTTTGTGTGGGATGCTGACCAAGCTTCATTTCAGTGCTAGGCACACAAAGAGCACTAAACATAGAGTGTGAAAACTGAGTTTCCTTGAGAGCTGCTTGGAAGCCTGATGGTGTGTGAATTTAGTGAGCCAAATGGAGTTGTTCTCCCACAAGAACCACTCGGCTGATCCTTCTTCAATATGCCCTTCACCAACATGCAGTGTTTCCTTGATTGAATTAGCTCTCACACCAATATTTGCGTTTAGAGCCTTTGCATTGAGGGCTATCTGAAAACGGCTGTGGCGCTGAAGTTGCCTGTGAATGTGGAGTTGGTGGCATGTGAAACCAGCATGTGGAGCATTCGTTTGTGTGGGATGCTCTACCAGGTTCATTTCAGTCCTAGCCATACAAAGGGCACTAAGCATAGAGTGTGAAAACTGAGTTTCCTTGAGAGCTGCTTGGAAGCCTGATCGTGTGTGAAGTTAGTGAGCCAAATGGAGTTGTTCTCCCACAACAACCACTCGGCTGATCCTTCTTCAATATGCCCTTCACCAACATGCAGTGTTTCCTTGATTGAATTAGCTCTCACACCAATATTTGCGTCTAGAGCCTTTGCATTGAGGGCTATCTGAAAACGGCTGTGGCGCTGAAGTTGCCTGTGAATGTGGAGTTGGTGGCATGTGAAACCCGCATGTGGAGCATTCGTTTGTGTGGGATGCTCTACCAGGTTCATTCCTAGATAATGCACTCAAAGGGCACTAAGCATAGAGTGTGAAAACTGAGTTTCCTTGAGAGCTGCTTGGAAGCCTGATGGTGTGTGAAGTTAGTGAGCCAAATGGAGTTGTTCTCCCACAAGAACCACTCGGCTGATCCTTCTTCAATATGCCGTTCACCAACATGCAGTGTTTCCTTGATTGAATTAGCTCTCACACCAATATTTGCGTCTAGAGCCTTTGAACTGAGGGCTATCTGAAAACGGCTGTGGCGCTGAAGTTGCCTGTGAATGTGGAGTTGGTGGCATGTCAAACCCGCATGTGGAGCATTCGTTTGTGTGGGATGCTCTACCAGGTTCATTCCTAGATAATGCACTCAAAGGGCACTAAACATAGAGTGTGAAAACTGAGTTTCCTTGAGAGCTGCTTGAAAGCCTGATGGTGCGTGAAGTTAGTGAGCCAAATGGAGTTGTTCTCCCACAAGAACTACTCTTCTGATCCTTCTTCAATATGCCCTTCACCAACATGCAGTGTTTCCTTGATTGAATTAGGTCTCACACCAATATTTGCGTCTAGAGCCTTTGCATTGAGGGCTATCTGAAAACGGCTGTGGCGCTGAAGTTGCCTGTGAATGTGGAGTTGGTGGCATGTGAAACCCGCATGTGGAGCATTCGTTTGTGTGGGATGCTGACCAAGCCTCATTTCATTCCTAATCACACAAAGAGCTCAAAGCATAGAGTGTGAAAACTGAGTTTCCTTGAGAGCTGCTTGGAAGCCTGATGGTGTGTGAAGTTAGTGAGCCAAATGGAGTTGTTCTCCCACAAGAACCACTCGGCTGATCCTTCTTCAATATGCCCTTCACCAACATGCAGTGTTTCCTTGATTGAATTAGCTCTCACACCAATATTTGCGTTTAGAGCCTTTGCATTGAGGGCTATCTGAAAACGGCTGTGGCGCTGAAGTTGCCTGTGAATGTGGAGTTGGTGGCATGTGAAACCCGCATGTGGAGCATTCGTTTGTGCGGGATGCTCTACCAGGTTCATTTCAGTCCTAGCCATACAAAGGGCACTAAGCATAGAGTGTGAAAACTGAGTTTCCTTGAGAGCTGCTTGGAAGCCTGATCGTGTGTGAAGTTAGTGAGCCAAATGGAGTTGTTCTCCCACAAGAACCACTCGGCTGATCCTTCTTCAATATGCCCTTCACCAACATGCAGTGTTTCCTTGATTGAATTAGCTCTCACACCAATATTTGCGTCTAGAGCCTTTGCACTGAGGGCTATCTGAAAACGGCTGTGGCGCTGAAGTTGCCTGTGAATGTGGAGTTGGTGGCATGTCAAACCCGCATGTGGAGCATTCGTTTGTGTGGGATGCTCTACCAGGTTCATTCCTAGATAATGCGCTCAAAGGGCACTAAGCCTAGAGTGTGAAAACTGAGTTTCCTTGAGAGCTGCTTGGAAGCCTGATGGTGTGTGAAGTTAGTGAGCCAAATGGAGTTGTTCTCACACAAGAATTACTCGGCTGATCCTTCTTCAATATGCCCTTCACCAACATGCAGTGTTTCCTTGATTGAATTAGCTCTCACACCATTATTTGCGTCTAGAGCCTTTGCATTGAGGGCTATCTGAAAACGACTGTGGCGCTGAAGTTGCCTGTGAATGTGGAGTTGGTGGCATGTGAAACCCGCAAGTGGAGCATTCGTTTGTGTGGGATGCTCTACCAGGTTCATTCCTAGATAATGCACTCAAAGGGCACTAAGCATAGAGTGTGAAAACTGAGTTTCCTTGAGAGCTGCTTGGAAGCCTGATGGTGTGTGAAGTTAGTGAGCCAAATGGAGTTGTTCTCCCACAAGAACCACTCGGCTGATCCTTCTTCAATATGCCCTTCACCAACATGCAGTGTTTCCTTGATTGAATTAGCTCTCACACCAATATTTGCGTCTAGAGCCTTTGCATTGAGGGCTATCTGAAAACGGCTGTGGCGCTGAAGTTGCCTGTGAATGTGGAGTTGGTGGCATGTGAAACCCGCATGTGGAGCATTCGTTTGTGTGGGATGCTGACCAAGCATCATTTCAGTCCTAGTCACACAAAGAGCACTAAGCATAGAGTGTGAAAACTGAGTTTCCTTGAGAGCTGCTTGGAAGCCTGATGATGTGTGAAGTTAGTGAGCCAAATGGAGTTGTTCTCCCACAAGAACCACTCGGCTGATTCTTCTTCAATATGCCCTTCACCAACATGCAGTGTTTCCTTGATTGAATTAGCTCTCACGCCAATTTTTGCGTCTAGAGCCTTTGCATTGAGGGCTATCTGAAAACGACTGTGGCGCTGAAGTTGCCTGTGAATGTGGAGTTGGTGGCATGTGAAACCCGCAAGTGGAGCATTCGTACGTGTATGATGCTCTACCATGTTCATTCCTAGATAATGCACTCAAAGAGCACTAAGCATAGAGTGTGAAAACTGAGTTTCCTTGAGAGCTGCTTGGAAGCCTGATGGTGTGTGAAGTTAGTGAGCCAAATGGAGTTGTTCTCCCACAAGAACCACTCGGCTGATCCTTCTTCAATATGCCCTTCACCAACATGCAGTGTTTCCTTGATTGAATTAGCTCTCACACCAATATTTGCGTCTAGAGCCTTTGCATTGAGGGCTATCTGAAAACGGCTGTGGCGCTGAAGTTGCCTGTGAATGTGGAGTTGGTGGCATGTGCAACCCGCATGTGGAGCATTCGTTTGTGTGGGATGCTGACCAAGCTTCATTTCAGTCCTAGTCACACAAAGAGCCCTAAGCATAGAGTGTGAAAACTGAGTTTCCTTGAGAGCTGCTTGGAAGCCTGATGGTGTGTGAAGTTAGTGAGCCAAATGGAGTTGTTCTCCCACAAGAACCACTCGGCTGATCCTTCTTCAATATGCCCTTCACCAACATGCAGTGTTTCCTTGATTGAATTAGCTCTCACACCAATATTTGCGTCTAGAGCCTATGCATTGAGGGCTATCTGAAAACGGCTGTGGTGCTGAAGTTGCCTGTGAATGTGGAGTTGGTGGCATGTGAAACCCGCTTGTGGAGCATTTGTTTGTGTGGGATGCTGACCAAGCTTCATTTCAGTCCTAGGCACACAAAGAGCACTAAGCATAGAGTGTGAAAACTGAGTTTCCTTGAGAGCTGCTTGGAAGCCTGATGGTGTGTGAAGTTAGTGAGCCAAATGGAGTTGTTCTCCCACAAGAACCACTCGGCTGATTCTTCTTCAATATGCCCTTCACCAACATGCAGTGTTTCCTTGATTGAATTAGCTCTCACACCAATATTTGCGTCTAGAGCCTTTGCATTGAGGGCTATCTGAAAACGGCTGTGGCGCTGAAGTTGCCTGTGAATGTGGAGTTGGTGGCATGTGAAACCCGCATGTGGAGCATTCGTTTGTGTGCGATGCTCTACCAGGTTCATTCCTAGATAATGCACTCAAAGGGCACTAAGCATAGAGTGTGAAAACTGAGTTTCCTTGAGAGCTGCTTGGAAGCCTGATGGTGTGTGAAGTTAGTGAGCCAAATGGAGTTGTTCTCCCACAAGAACCACTCGGCTGATCCTTCTTCAATATGCCCTTCACCAACATGCAGTGTTTCCTTGATTGAATTAGCTCTCACACCAATATTTGCGTCTAGAGCCTTTGCATTGAGGGCTATCTGAAAACGACTGTGGCGCTGAAGTTGCCTGTGAATGTGGAGTTGGTGGCATGTGAAACCCGCAAGTGGAGCATTCGTACGTGTATGATGCTCTACCATGTTCATTCCTAGATAATGCACTCAAAGGGCACTAAGCATAGAGTGTGAAAACTGAGTTTCCTTGAGAGCTGCTTGGAAGCCTGATGGTGTGTGAAGTTAGTGAGCCAAATGGAGTTGTTCTCCCACAAGAACCACTCGGCTGATCCTTCTTCAATATGCCCTTCACCAACATGCAGTGTTTCCTTGATTGAATTAGCTCTCACACCAATATTTGCGTCTAGAGCCTTTGCATTGAGGGCTATCTGAAAACGGCTGTGGCGCTGAAGTTGCCTGTGAATGTGGAGTTGGTGGCATGTGCAACCCGCATGTGGAGCATTCGTTTGTGTGGGATGCTGACCAAGCTTCATTTCAGTCCTAGTCACACAAAGAGCCCTAAGCATAGAGTGTGAAAACTGAGTTTCCTTGAGAGCTGCTTGGAAGCCTGATGGTGTGTGAAGTTAGTGAGCCAAATGGAGTTGTTCTCCCACAAGAACCACTCGGCTGATCCTTCTTCAATATGCCCTTCACCAACATGCAGTGTTTCCTTGATTGAATTAGCTCTCACACCAATATTTGCGTCTAGAGCCTTTGCTTTGAGGGCTATCTGAAAACGGCTGTGGCGCTGAAGTTGCCTGTGAATGTGGAGTTGGTGGCATGTGAAACCCGCATGTGGAGCATTCGTTTGTGTGGGATGCTCTACCAGGTTCATTCCTAGATAATGCACTCAAAGGGCACTAAGCATAAAGTGTGAAAACTGAGTTTCCTTGAGAGCTGCTTGGAAGCCTGATGGTGTGTGAAGTTAGTGAGCCAAATGGAGTTGTTCTCCCACAAGAACCACTCGGCTGATCCTTCTTCAATATGCCCTTCACCAACATGCAGTGTTTCCTTGATTGAATTAGCTCTCACACCAATATTTGCGTCTAGAGCCTATGCATTGAGGGCTATCTGAAAACGGCTGTGGCGCTGAAGTTGCCTGTGAATGTGGAGTTGGTGGCATGTGAAACCCGCATGTGGAGCATTCGTTTGTGTGGGATGCTCACCAAGCTTCATTTCAGTCCTAGGCACAGAAAGAGCACTAAGCATAGAGTGTGAAAACTGAGTTTCCTTGAGAGCTGCTTGGAAGCCTGATGGTGTGTGAAGTTAGTGAGCCAAATGGAGTTGTTCTCCCACAAGAACCACTCGGCTGATTCTTCTTCAATATGCCCTTCACGAACATGCAGTGTTTCCTTGATTGAATTAGCTCTCACACCAATATTTGCGTCTAGAGCCTTTGCTTTGAGGGCTATCTGAAAACGGCTGTGGCGCTGAAGTTGCCTGTGAATGTGGAGTTGGTGGCATGTGAAACCCGCATGTGGAGCATTCGTTTGTGTGGGATGCTCTACCAGGTTCATTCCTAGATAATGCACTCAAAGGGCACTAAGCATAAAGTGTGAAAACTGAGTTTCCTTGAGAGCTGCTTGGAAGCCTGATGGTGTGTGAAGTTAGTGAGCCAAATGGAGTTGTTCTCCCACAAGAACCACTCGGCTGATCCTTCTTCAATATGCCCTTCACCAACATGCAGTGTTTCCTTGATTGAATTAGCTCTCACACCAATATTTGCGTCTAGAGCCTTTGCATTGAGGGCTATCTGAAAACGGCTGTGGCGCTGAAGTTGCCTGTGAATGTGGAGTTGGTGGCATGTGAAACCCGCATGTGGAGCATTCGTTTGTGTGGGATGCTCTACCAGGTTCATTCCTAGATAATGCACTCAAAGGGCACTAAGCCTAGAGTGTGAAAACTGAGTTTCCTTGAGAGCTGCTTGGAAGCCTGATGGTGTGTGAAGTTAGTGAGCCAAATGGAGTTGTTCTCCCACAAGAACCACTCGGCTGATCCTTCTTCAATATGCCCTTCACCAACATGCAGTGTTTCCTTGATTGAATTAGCTCTCACACCAATATTTGCGTCTAGAGCCTATGCATTGAGGGCTATCTGAAAACGGCTGTGGCGCTGAAGTTGCCTGTGAATGTGGAGTTGGTGGCATGTGAAACCCGCATATGGAGCATTCGTTTGTGTGCGATGCTCTACCAGGTTCATTCCTAGATAATGCACTCAAAGGGCACTAAACATAGAGTGTGAAAACTGAGTTTCCTTGAGAGCTGCTTGGAAGCCTGATGGGTGTGTGAAGTTAGTGAGCCAAATGGAGTTGTTCTCAAACAAGAACCACTCGGCTGATTCTTCTTCAATATGCCCTTCACAAACATGCAGTGTTTCCTTGATTGAATTAGCTCTCACACCAATATTTGCGTCTAGAGCCTTTGCTTTGAGGGCTATCTGAAAACGGCTGTGGCGCTGAAGTTGCCTGTGAATGTGGAGTTGGTGGCATGTGAAACCCGCATGTGGAGCATTCGTTTGTGTGGAATGCTCTACCAGGTTCATTCCTAGATAATGCACTCAAAGTGCACTAAGCATAGAGTGTGAAAACTGAGTTTCCTTGAGAGCTGCTTGGAAGCCTGATGGTGTGTGAAGTTAGTGAGCCAAATGGAGTTGTTCTCCCACAAGAACCACTCGGCTGATCCTTCTTCAATATGCCCTTCACCAACATGCAGTGTTTCCTTGATTGAATTAGCTCTCACACCAATATTTGCGTCTAGAGCCTTTGCATTGAGGGCTATCTGAAAACGGCTGTGGCGCTGAAGTTGCCTGTGAATGTGGAGTTGGTGGCATGTGAAACCCGCATGTGGAGCATTCGTTTGTGTGGGATGCTGACCAAGCTTCATTTCAGTCCTAGGCACACAAAGAGCACTAAGCATAGAGTGTGAAAACTGAGTTTCCTTGAGAGCTGCTTGGAAGCCTGATCGGGTGTGAAGTTAGTGAGCCAAATGGAGTTGTTCTCCCACAAGAACCACTCGGCTGATCCTTCTTCAATATACCGTTCACCAACATGCAGTGTTTCCTTGATTGAATTAGCTCTCACACCAATATTTGCGTCTAGAGCCTTTGCATTGAGGGCTATCTGAAAACGGCTGTGGCGCTGAAGTTGCCTGTGAATGTGGAGTTGGTGGCATGTGAAACCCGCATGTGGAGCATTCGTTTGTGTGGGATGCTGACCAAGCTTCATTTCAGTCCTAGGCACTCAAAGGGCACTAAGCATAGAGTGTGAAAACTGAGTTTCCTTGAGAGCTGCTTGGAAGCCTGATGGTGTGTGAAGTTAGTAAGACAAATGGAGTTGTTCTCCCACAAGAACCACTCGGCTGATCCTTCTTCAATATGCCCTTCACCAACATGCAATGTTTCCTTGATTGAATTAGCTCTCACACCAATATTTGCGTCTAGAGCCTTTGCATTGATGGCTATCTGAAAACGGCTGTGGCGCTGAAGTTGCCTGTGAATGTGGAGTTGGTGGCATGTGAAACCCGCATGTGGAGCATTCGTTTGTGTGGGATGCTCTACCAGGTTCATTCCTAGATAATGCACTCAAAGGGCACTAAACATAGAGTGTGAAAACTGAGTTTCCTTGAGAGCTGCTTGGAAGCCTGATCGTGTGTGAAGTTAGTGAGCCAAATGGAGTTGTTCTCCCACAAGAACCACTCGGCTGATCCTTCTTCAATATGCCCTTCACCAACATGCAGTGTTTCCTTGATTGAATTAGCTCTCACACCAATATTTGCGTCTAGAGCCTTTGCATTGAGGGCTATCTGAAAACGGCTGTGGCGCTGAAGTTGCCTGTGAATGTGGAGTTGGTGGCATGTGAAACCCGCATGTGGAGCATTCGTTTGTGTGCGATGCTCTACCAGGTTCATTCCTAGATAATGCACTCAAAGGGCACTAAACATAGAGTGTGAAAACTGAGTTTCCTTGAGAGCTGCTTGGAAGCCTGATGGTGTGTGAAGTTAGTGAGCCAAATGGAGTTGTTTTCCCACAAGAACTACTCGGCTGATCCTTTTTCAATATGCCCTTCACCAACATGCAGTGTTTCCTTGATTGAATTAGCTCTCACACCAATATTTGCGTCTAGAGCCTTTGCATTGAGGGCTATCTGAAAACGGCTGTGGCGCTGAAGTTGCCTGTGAATGTGGAGTTGGTGGCATGTGAAACCCGCATGTGGAGCACTCGTTTGTGTGGGATGCTGACCAAGCCTCATTTCATTCCTAATCACACAAAGAGCACAAAGCATAGAGTGTGAAAACTGAGTTTCCTTGAGAGCTGCTTGGAAGCCTGATGGTGTGTGAAGTTAGTGAGCCAAATGGAGTTGTTCTCCCACAAGAACCACTCGGCTGATCCTTCTTCAATATGCCCTTCACCAACATGCAGTGTTCCCTTGATTGAATTAGCTCTCACACCAATATTTGCGTCTAGAGCCTTTGCATTGAGGGCTATCTGAAAACGGCTGTGGCGCTGAAGTTGCCTGTGAATGTGGAGTTGGTGGCATGTGAAACCCGCATGTGGAGCATTCGTTTGTGTGGGATGCTCTACCAGGTTCATTCCTAGAAAATGCACTCAAAGGGCACTAAGCATAGAGTGTGAAAAACTGAATTTCCTTGAGAGCTGCTTGGAAGCCTGATGGTGTGTGAAGTTAGTGAGCCAAATGGAGTTGTTCTCCCACAAGAACCACTCGGCTGATCCTTCTTCAATATGCCCTTCACCAACATGCAGTGTTTCCTTGATTGAATTAGCTCTCACACCAATATTTGCGTCTAGAGCCTTTGCATTGAGAGCTATCTGAAAACGGCTGTGGCACTGAAGTTGCCTGTGAATGTGGAGTTGGTGGCATGTGAAACCCGCATGTGGAGCATTCGTTTGTGTGGAATGCTGACCAAGCTTCATTTCAGTCCTAGGCACTCAAAGGGCACTAAGCATAGAGTGTGAAAACTGAGTTTCCTTGAGAGCTGCTTGGAAGCCTGATGGTGTGTGAAGTTAGTGAGCCAAATGGAGTTGTTCTCCCACAAGAACCACTCGGCTGATCCTTCTTCAATATGCCCTTCACCAACATGCAGTGTTTCCTTGATTGAATTAGCTCTCACACCAATATTTGCGTCTAGAGCCTTTGCATTGAGGGCTATCTGAAAACGGCTGTGGCGCTGCAGTTGCCTGTGAATGTGGAGTTGGTGGCATGTGAAACCCGCATGTGGAGCAATCGTTTGTGTGGGATGCTGACCAAGCTTCATTTCAGTGCTAGGCACACAAAGAGCACTAAGCATAGAGTGTGAAAACTGAGTTTCCTTGAGAGCTGCTTGGAAGCCTGATGGTGTGTGAAGTTAGTGAGCCAAATGGAGTTGTTCTCCCACAAGAACCACTCGGCTGATCCTTCTTCAATATGCCCTTCACCAACATGCAGTGTTTCCTTGATTGAATTAGCTCTCACACCAATATTTGCGTTTAGAGCCTTTGCATTGAGGGCTATCTGAAAACGGCTGTGGCGCTGAAGTTGCCTGTGAATGTGGAGTTGGTGGCATGTGAAACCCGCATGTGGAGCATTCGTTTGTGTGGGATGCTCTACCAGGTTCATTTCAGTCCTAGCCATACAAAGGGCACTAAGCATAGAGTGTGAAAACTGAGTTTCCTTGAGAGCTGCTTGGAAGCCTGATGGTGTGTGAAGTTAGTGAGCCAAATGGAGTTGTTCTCCCACAAGAACCACTCGGCTGATCCTTCTTCAATATGCCCTTCACCAACATGCAGTGTTTCCTTGATTGAATTAGCTCTCACACCAATATTTGCGTCTAGAGCCTTTGCATTGAGGGCTATCTGAAAACGGCTGTGGCGCTGAAGTTGCCTGTGAATGTGGAGTTGGTGGCATGTGAAACCCGCATGTGGAGCATTCGTTTGTGTGGGATGCTCTACCAGGTTCATTCCTAGATAATGCACTCAAAGGGCACTAAACATAGAGTGTGAAAACTGAGTTTCCTTGAGCTGCTTGAAAGCCTGATGGTGCGTGAAGTTAGTGAGCCAAATGGAGTTGTTCTCCCACAAGAACTACTCGGCTGATCCTTCTTCAATATGCCCTTCACCAACATGCAGTGTTTCCTTGATTGAATTAGGTCTCACACCAATATTTGCGTCTAGAGCCTTTGCATTGAGGGCTATCTGAAAACGGCTGTGGCGCTGAAGTTGCCTGTGAATGTGGAGTTGGTGGCATGTGAAACCCGCATGTGGAGCATTCGTTTGTGTGGGATGCTGACCAAGCCTCATTTCATTCCTAATCACACAAAGAGCACAAAGCATAGAGTGTGAAAACTGAGTTTCCTTGAGAGCTGCTTGGAAGCCTGATGGTGTGTGAAGTTAGTGAGCCAAATGGAGTTGTTCTCCCACAAGAACCACTCGGCTGATCCTTCTTCAATATGCCCTTCACCAACATGCAGTGTTTCCTTGATTGAATTAGCTCTCACAGCC
>NW_026701565.1:0-84110 GCF_030435755.1 Ochotona princeps | reverse complement strand
TGATGCTCTACCAGGTTCATTCCTAGATAATGCACTCAAAGGGCACTAAGGCATAGAGTGTGAAAACTGAGTTTCCTGAGAGCTGCTTGGAAGCCTGATGGTGTGTGAAGTTAGTGAGCCAAATGGAGTGGTTCTCCCACAAGAACCACTCGGCTGATCCTTCTTCAATATGCCCTTCACCAACATGCAGTGTTTCCTTGATTGAATTAGCTCTCACACCAATATTTGCGTCTAGAGCCTTTGCATTGAGGCTATCTGAAAACGGCTGTGGCGCTGAAGTTGCCTGTGAATGTGGAGTTGGTGCATGTGAAACCTGCATGTGGAGCATTCGTTTCTGTGGGATGCTCTACCAGATTCATTCCTAGATAATGCACTCAAAGGGCACTAAGCATAGAGTGTGAAAACTGAGTTCCTTGAGAGCTGCTTGGAAGCCTGATGGTGTGTGAAGTTAGTGAGCCAAATGGAGTTGTTCTCCCACAAGAACCACTCGGCTGATCCTTATTCAATATGCCCTTCAACAACATGCTGTGTTTCCTTGATTGAATTAGCTCTCACACGCCAATATTTGCGTCTAGAGCCTTTGCATTGAGGGCTATCTGAAAACGGCTGTGGCGCTGAAGTTGCCTGAGAATGTGGAGTTGGTGGGCATGTGAAACCCGCATGTGAAGCATTCGTTTGTGTGGATGCTCTACCAGGTTCATTCCTAGATAATGCACTCAAAGGCACTAAGCATAGAGTGTGAAAACTGAGTTTCCTTGAGAGCTGCTTGGAAGCCTGATGGTGTGTGAAGTTAGTGAGCCAAATGGAGTTGTTGTCCACAAGAACCACTCTGACTGATCCTTCTTCAATATGCCCTTCACCACATGCAGTGTTTCCTTGATTGAATTAGCTCTCACACCAATATTTGCATCTAGAGCCTTTGCATTGAGGGCTATCTGAAAGCGGCTGTGGCGCTGAAGTTGCCTGAGAATGTGGAGTTGGTGGCATGTGAAACCCGCATGTGGAGCATTCGTTGTGTGGGATGCTCTACCAGGTTCATTCCTAGATAATGCACTCAAAGGGCACTAAGCATAGAGTGTGAAAACTGAGTTTCCTTGAGAGCTGCTTGGAAGCCTGGTGGTGTGTGAAGTTAGTGAGCCAAATGGAGTTGTTCTCCCACAAGAACCACTCGGCTGATCCTTCTTCAATATGCCCTTCAACCAACATGCAGTGTTTCCTTGATTGAATTAGCTCTCACACCAATATTTGCGTCTAGAGCCTTTGCATTGAGGGCTATCTGAAAACGGCTGTGGCGCTGAAGTTGCCTGTGAATGTGGAGTTGGTGGCATGTGAAACCCGCATGTGAGCATTCGTTTGTGTGGGATGCTCTACCAGGGTCATTCCTAGATCAATGCACTCAAAGGGCACTAAGCATAGAGTGTGAAACTGAGTTTCCTTGAGAGCTGCTTGGAAGCCTGATGGTGTGTGAAGTTAGTGAGCCAAATGGAGTTGTTCTCCCACAAGAACCACTCGGCTGATCCTTCTTCAATATGCCCTTCACCAACATGCAGTGTTTCCTTGATTGAATAGCTCTCACACCAATATTTGCGTCTAGAGCCTTTGCATTGAGGGCTATCTGAAAACGGCTGTGGCGCTGAAGTTGCCTGTGAATGTGGAGTTGGTGGCATGTGAACCTGCATGTGGAGCATTTCGTTTGTGTGGGATGCTCTACCAGATTCATTCCTAGATAATGCACTCAAAGGGCACTAAACATAGGAGTGTGAAAACTGAGTTTCCTTGAGAGCTGCTTGGAGCCTGATGGTGTGTGAAGTTAGTGAGCCAAATGGAGTTGTTCTCCCACAAGAACCACTCGGCTGATCATTCTTCAATATGCCCTTCACCAACATGCAGTGTTTCCTTGATTGAATTAGCTCTCACACCAATATTTGCATCTAGAGCCTTTGCATTGAGGGCTATCTGAAACGGCTGTGGCGCTGAAGTTGCCTGTGAATGTGGAAGTTGGTGGCATGTGAAACCCGCATGTGAAGCATTCGTTTGTGTGGGATGCTCTACCAGGTCATTCCTAGATAATGCACTCAAAGGGCACTAAGCATATTGTGTGAAAACTGAGTTTCCTTGAGAGCTGCTTGGAAGCCTGATGGTGTGTGAAGTTAGTGAGCCAAATGGAGTTGTTCTCCCACAAGAACCACTCGGCTGATCCTTCTTCAATATGCCCTTCACCAACATGCAGTGTTTCCTTGATTGAATTAACTCTCACACAATATTTGCGTCTAGAGCCTTTGCATTGAGGTGCTATCTCAAACGGCTGTGGCGCTGAAGTTGCCTTGTGAATGTGGAGTTGGTGGCATGTGAAACCTGCATGTGGAGCATTCGTTTGTGTGGGATGCTCTACCAGATTCATTCCTAGATAATGCACTCAAAAGGCACTAAACATAGAGTGTGAAACTGAGTTTCCTGAGAGCTGCTTGGAATCCTGATGGTGTGTGAAGTTAGTGAGCCAAATGGAGTTGTTCTCCCACAAGAACCACTAGGCTGGTCCTTCTTCAATATGCCCTTCACCAACATGCAGTGTTTCCTTGATTTAATTAGCTCTCACACCAATATTTGCGTCTAGCGCCTTTGTATTGAGGGCTATCTGAAAACAGCTGTGGCACTGAAGTTGCCTGTGAATGTGGAGTTGGTGGCATGTGAAACCCGCATGTGAAGCATTCGTTATGTGTGGATGCTCTCCAAGCTTCATTTCTAGTCCTAGGCACTCAAAGGGCACTAAGCATATAGTGTGAAAACTGAGTTTCCTTGAGAGCTGCTTGGAAGCCTGATGGTGTGTGAAGTTAGTGAGCCAAATGGAGTTGTTCTCCCACAAGAACCACTCGGCTGATCCTTCTTCAATATGCCTTCACCAACATGCAGTGTTTCCTTGATTGAATTAGCTCTCACACCAATATTTGCGTCTAGAGCCTTTGCATTGAGTGCTATCTGAAAACGGCTGTGGCGCTGAAGTTGCCTGTGAATGTGGAGTTGGTGGCATGTGAAACCCGCAAGTGGAGCATTCATATGTGTGGGATGCTCTACCAGTTTCATTCCTAGATAATGCACTCAAAGGGCACTAAGCATAGAGTGTGAAAACTGAGTTTCCTTGAGAGCTGCTTGGAAGCCTGATGGTGTGTGAAGTTAGTGAGCCAAATGGAGTTGTTCTCCCACAAGAACCACTCGGCTGATCCTTCTTCAATATGCCCTTCACCAACATGCAGTGTTTCCTTGATTGAATTAGCTCTCACACATATTTGCGTCTAGAGCCTTTGCATTGAGGGCTATCTGAAAACGGCTGTGGCGCTGAAGTTGCCTGTGAATGTGGAGTTGTGGCATGTGAAACCTGCATGTGGAGCATTCGTTTCTGTGGGATGCTCTACCAGATTCCATTCCTAGATAATGCACTCAAAGGGCACTAAGCATAGAGTGTGAAAACTGAGTTTCCTTGAGAGCTGCTTGGAAGCCTGATGGTGTGTGAAGTTAGTGAGCCAAATGGAGTTGTTCTCCCACAAGAACCACTCGGCTGATCCTTCTTCAATATGCCCTTCAACAACATGCAGTGTTTCCTTGATGGAATTAGCTCTCACACCAATATTTGCGTCTAGAGCCTTTGCATTGAGGGCTATCTGAAACGGCTGTGGCGCTGAAGTTGCCTGAGAATGTGGAGTTGGGTGGCATGTGAAACCCGCATGTGAAGCATTCGTTTGTGTGGGATGCTCTACCAGGTTCATTCCTAGATAATGCACTCAAAGGGCACTAAGCATAGAGTGTGAAAACTGAGTTTCCTTGAGAGCTGCTTGGAAGCCTGATGGTGTGTGAAGGTAGTGAGCCAAATGGAGTTGTTGTCCACAAGAACCACTCGACTGATCCTTCTTCAATATGCCCTTCACCAACATGCAGTGTTTCCTTGATTGAATTAGCTCTCACACCAATATTTGCATCTAGAGCCTTTGCATTGAGGGCTATCTGAAAGCGGCTGTGGCGCTGAAGTTGCCTGAGAATGTGGAGTTGGTGGCATGTGAAACCCGCATGTGGAGCATTCGTTTGTGTGGGATGCTCTACCAGGTTCATTCCTAGATAATGCACTCAAAGGGCACTAAGCATAGAGTGTGAAAACTGAGTTTCCTTGAGAGCTGCTTGGAAGCCTGTTGGTGTGTGAAGTTAGTGAGCCAAATGGAGTTGTTCTCGCACAAGAACCACTCGGCTGATCCTTCTTCAATATGCCCTTCACCAACATGCAGTGTTTCCTTGATTGAATTAGCTCTCACACCAATATTTGCGTCTAGAGCCTTTGCATTGAGGGCTATCTGAAAACGGCTGTGGCGCTGAAGTTGCCTGTGAATGTGGAGTTAGTGGCATGTGAAACCTGCATGTGGAGCATTCGTTGTGTGGGATGCTCTACCAGGTTCATTCCTAGATAATGCACTCAAAGGGCACTAAGCATAGAGTGTGAAAACTGAGTTTCCTTGAGAGCTGCTTGGAAGCCTGATGGTGTGTGAAGTTAGTGAGCCAAATGGAGTTGTTCTCCAACAAGAACCACTAGGCTGGTCCTTCTTCAATATGCCCTTCACCAACATGCAGTGTTTCCTTGATTGAATTAGCTCTCACACCAATATTTGCGTCTAGAGCCTTTGCATTGAGGGCTATCTGAAACGGCTGTGGCGCTGAAGTTGCCTGAGAATGTGGAGTTGGTGCATGTGAAACCCGCAATGTGGAGCATTCGTTTGTGTGGGATGCTCTACCAGGTTCATTCCTAGATAATGCACTCAAAGGGCACTAAGCATAGAGTGTGAAAACTGAGTTTCCTTGAGAGCTGCTTGGAAGCCTGATGGTGTGTGAAGTTAGTGAGCCAAATGGAGTTGTTCTCCACAAGAACCCCTCGGCTGATCCTTCTTCAATATGCCCTTCAACAACATGCAGTGTTTCCTTGATTGAATTAGCTCTCACACCAATATTTGCGTCTAGAGCCTTTGCATTGAGGCTATCTGAAAACGGCTGTGCGCTGAAGTTGCCATGTGCAATGTGGAGTTGGTGGCATGTGAAACCCGCATGTGAAGCATTCTTTTATGTGGATGCTCTCCAAGCTTCATTTCAGTCCTAGGCACTCAAAGGGCACTAAGCATAGTGTGTGAAAACTGAGTTTCCTTGAGAGCTGCTTGGAAGCCTGATGGTGTGTGAAGTTAGTGAGCCAAATGGAGTTGTTCTCCCACAAGAACCACTCGGCTGATCCTTCTTCAATATGCCCTTCACCAACATGCAGTGTTTCCTTGATTGAATTAGCTCTCACACCAATATTTGCGTCTAGAGCCTTTGCATTGAGGGCTATCTGAAAACGGCTGTGGCGCTGAAGTTGCCTGAGAATGTGAGTTGGTGGCATGTGAAACTCGCATGTGGAGCATTCGTTTGTGTGGGATGCTCTACCAGGTTCATTCCTAGATAATGCACTCAAAGGGCACTAAGCATAGAGTGTGAAAACTGAGTTTCCTTGAGAGCTGCTTGGAAGCCTGATGGTGTGTGAAGTTAGTGAGCCAAATGGAGTTGTTGTCCCACAAGAACCACTCGGCTGATCCTTCTTCAATATGCCCTTCACCAACATGCAGTGTTTCCTTGATTGAATTAGCTCTCACACCAATATTTGCATCTAGAGCCTTTGCATTGAGGGCTAATCTGAAAACGGCTGTGGCGCTGAAGTTGCCTGAGAATGTGGAGTTGGTGGCATGTGAAACCCGCAAGTAGAGCATTCGTTTGTGTGGGATGCTCTACCAGGTTCATTCCTAGATAATGCACTCAAAGGGCACTAAGCATAGAGTGTGAAAACTGAGTTTCCTTGAGAGCTGCTTGGAAGCCTGATGTGTGTGAAGTTAGTGAGCCAAATGGAGTTGTTCTCCCACAAGAACCACTCGGCTGATCCTTCTTCAATATGCCCTTCACCAACATGCAGTGTTTCCTTGATTGAATTAGCTCTCACACCAATATTTGCGTCTAGAGCCTTTGCATTGAGGGCTATCTGAAAACGGCTGTGGCGCTGAAGTTGCCTGTGAATGTGGAGTTGGTGGCATGTGAAACCTGCATGTGGAGCATTCGTTCTGTGGGATGCTCTACCAGATTCATTCCTAGATAATGCACTCAAAGGGCACTAAACATAGAGTGTGAAAACTGAGTTTCCTTGAGAGCTGCTTGGAAGCCTGATGGTGTGTGAAGTTAGTGAGCCAAATGGAGTTGTTCTCCACAAGAACCACTAGCTGGTCCTTCTTCAATATGCCCTTCACCAACATGCAGTGTTTCCTTGATTGAATTAGCCTCTCACACCAATATTTGCGTCTAGAGCCTTTGCATTGAGGGCTATCTGAAAACGGCTGTGGCGCTGAAGTTGCCTGTGAATGTGGAGTTGGTGGCATGTGAAACCCGCATGTGAAGCATTCGTTTATGTGGATGCTCTCCAAGCTTCATTTCAGTCCTAGGCACTCAAAGGGCACTAAGCATAGAGGTGTGAATCTGAGTTTCCTTGAGAGCTTCTTGGAAGCCTGATGGTGTGTGAAGTTAGTGAGCCAAATGGAGTTGTTCTCCACAAGAACCACTCGGCTGATCCTTCTTCAATATGCCCTTCACCAACATGCAGTGTTTCCTTGATTGAATTAGCTCTCACACCAATATTTGCATCTAGAGCCTTTGCATTGAGGGCTATCTGAAAACGGCTGTGGCGCTGAAGTTGCCTGAGAATGTGGAGTTGGTGGCATGTGAAACCCGCATGTGGAGCATTCGTTTGTGTGGGATGCTCTACCAGGTTCATTCTAGATAATGCACTCAAAGGGCACTAAGCATAGAGTGTGAAAACTGAGTTTCCTTGAGAGCTGCTTGAAGCCTGATGGTGTGTGAAGTTAGTGAGCCAAATGGAGTTGTTCTCCCACAAGAACCACTCGGCTGATCCTTCTTCAATATGCCCTTCACCAACATGCAGTGTTTCCTTGATTGAATTAGCTCTCACACCAATATTTGCGTCTAGAGCCTTTGCATTGAGGGCTATCTGAAAACGGCTGTGGCGCTGAAGTTGCCTTTGAATGTGGAGTTGGTGGCATGTGAAACCCGCATGTGGAGCATTCGTTTATGTGGATGCTCTCCAAGCTTCATTTCAGTCCTAGGCACTCAAAGGGCACTAAGCATAGAGTGTGAAAACTGAGTTTCCTTGAGAGCTGCTTGGAAGCCTGTTGGTGTGTGAAGTTAGTGAGCCAAAGGGAGTTGTTCTCCCACAAGAACCACTCGGCTGATCCTTCTTCAATATGCCCTTCACCAACATGCAGTGTTTCCTTGATTGAATTAGCTCTCACACCAATATTTGCGTCTAGAGCCTTTGCATGAGTGCTATCTGAAAACGGCTGTGGCGCTGAAGTTGCCTGTGAATGTGGAGTTGGTGGCATGTGAAACCCGCAAGTGGAGCATTCGTAAGTGTGGGATGCTCTACCATGTTCATTCCTAGATAATGCACTCAAAGGGCACTAAGCATAGAGTGTAAAAACTGAGTTTCCTTGATTCCTTGAGAGCTGCTTGGAAGCCTGATGGTGTGTGAAGTTAGTGAGCCAAATGGAGTTGTTCTCCCACAAGAACCACTCGGCTTATCCTTCTTCAATATGCCCTTCACCAACATGCAGTGTTTCCTTGATTGAATTAGCTCTCACACCAATATTTGCGTCTAGATCCTTGCATTGAGGGCTATCTGAAAACGGCTGTGGCGCTGAAGTTGCCTGAGAATGTGGAGTCGGTGGCATGTGAAACCTGCATGTGGAGCATTCGTTTGTGTGGGATGCTCTACAGGTTCATTCCTAGATAATGCACTCAAAGGGCACTAAACATAGAGTGTGAAAACTGAGTTTCCTTGAGAGCTGCTTGGAAGCCTGATGGTGTGTGAAGTTAGTGAGCCAAATGGAGTTGTTCTCCCACAAGAACCACTCGGCTGGTCCTTCTTCAATATGCCCTTCACCAACATGCAGTGTTTCCTTGATTGAATTAGCTCTCACACCAATATATGCGTCTAGAGCCTTTGCATTGAGGGCTCTCTGAAAACGGCTGTGGCGCATGAAGTTGCCTGTGAATGTGGAGTTGGTGGCATGTGAAACCCGCATGTGAAGCATTCGTTTATGTGGGATTGCTCCTCCAAGCTTCATTTCAGTCCTAGGCACTCAAAGGGCACTAAGCATAGAGTGTGAAAACTGAGTTCCTTGAGAGCTGCTTGGAAGCCTGATGGTGTGTGAAGTTAGTGAGCAAATGGAGTTGTTCTCCCACAAGAACCACTCGGCTGATCCTTCTTCAATATGCCCTTCAACAACATGCAGTGTTTCCTGATTGAATTAGCTCTCACACCAATATTTGCGTCTAGAGCCTTTGCATTGAGGGCTATCTGAAACGGCTGTGGTGCTGAAATTGCCTGAGAATGTGGAGTTGGTGGCATGTGAAACCGCATGTGGAGCATTCGTTTGTGTGGGATGCTCTACCAAGGTTCATTCCTAGATAATGCACTCAAAGGGCTCTAAGCATAGAGTGTGAAACTGAGTTTCCTTGAGAGCTGCTTGGAAGCCTGATGGTGTGTGAAGTTCAAGTGAGCCAAATGGAGTTGTTCTCCCACAAGAACCACTCGGCTGATCCTTCTTCAATATGCCCTTCACCAACATGCAGTGTTTCCTTGATTGAATAGCTCTCACCACCAATATTTGCGTCTAGAGCCTTTGCATTGAGGGCTATCTGAAAACGGCTGTGGCGCTGAAGTTGCCTGTGAATGTGGAGTTGGTGGCATGTGAAACCCGCATGTGGAGCATTCGTTTATGTGGGATGCTGTCCAAGCTTCATTCAGTCCTAGGCACTTAAAGGGCACTAAGCATAGAGTGTGAAAAACTGAGTTTCTTGAGAGCTGCTTGGAAGCCTGATGGTGTGTGAAGTTAGTGAGCCAAATGGAGTTGTCTCCCACAAGAACCACTCGGCTGATCCTTCTTCAATATGCCCTTCACCAACATGCAGTGTTTCCTTGATTGAATTAGCTCTCACACCAATATTGCGTCTAGAGCCTTTGCATTGAGGGCTCTCTGAAAACGGCTGTGGCGCTGAAGTTGCCTGTGAATGTGGAGTTGGTGGCATGTGAAACCCGCAAGTGGAGCATTCGTAAGTGTGGGATGCTCTACCATGTTCATTCCTAGATAATGCACTCAAAGGCACTAAGCATAGAGTGTAAAAAACTGAGTTTCCTTGATTCCTTGAGAGCTGCTTGGAAGCCTGATGGTGTGTGAAGTTAGTGAGCCAAATGGAGTTGTTCTCCCACAAGAACCACTCGGCTTATCCTTCTTCAATATGCCCTTCACCAACATGCAGTGTTTCCTTGATTGAATTAGCTCTCACACCAATATTTGCGTCTAGATCCTTGGCATTGAGGGCTATCTGAAAACGGCTTGGTGGCGCTGAAGTTGCCTGAGAATTGTGGAGTCGGTGGCATGTGAAACCTGCATGTGGAGCATTCGTTTGTGTGGGATGCTCTACCAGGTTCATTCCTAGATAATGCACTCAAAGGGCACTAAACATAGAGTGTGAAAACTGAGTTTCCTTGAGAGCTGCTTGAAGCCTGATGGTGTGTGAAGTTAGTGAGCCAAATGAGTTGTTCTCCCACAAGAACCACTCGGCTGGTCCTTCTTCAATATGCCCTTCACCAACATGCAGTGTTTCCTTGATGAATTAGCTCTCACACCAATATATGCGTCTAGAGCTTTGCATTGAGGGGCTCTCTGAAAACGGCTGTGGCGCTGAAGTTGCCTGTGAATGTGGAGTTGGTGGCATGTGAAACCCGCATGTGAAGCATTCGTTTATGTGGGATGCTCTCCAAGCTTCATTTCAGTCCTAGGCACTCAAAGGGCACTAAGCATAGAGTGTGAAAACTGAGTTTCCTTGAGAGCTGCTTGGAAGCCTGATGGTGTGTGAAGTTAGTGAGCCAAATGGAGTTGTTCTCCCACAAGAACCACTCGGCTGATCCTTCTTCAATATGCCCTTCAACAACATGCAGTGTTTCCTTGATTGAATTAGCTCTCACACCAATATTTGCGTCTACAGCCTTTGCATTGAGGGCTATCTGAAAACGGCTGTGGTGCTGAAATTGCCTGAGAATGTGGAGTTGGTGGCATGTGAAACCCGCATGTGGAGCATTCGTTTGTGTGGGATGCTCTACCAGGTTCATTCCTAGATAATGCACTCAAAGGGCTCTAAGCATAGAGTGTGAAAACTGAGTTTCCTTGAGAGCTGCTTGGAAGCCTGATGGTGTGTGAAGTTAGTGAGCCAAATGGAGTTGTTCTCCCACAAGAACCACTCGGCTGATCCTTCTTCAATATGCCCTTCACCAACATGCAGTGTTTCCTTGATTGAATTAGCTCTCACACCAATATTGCGTCTAGAGCCTTTGCATTGAGAGCTATCTGAAAACGGCTGTGGCGCTGAAGTTGCCTGTGAATGTGGAGTTGGTGGCATGTGAAACCCGCATGTGGAGCATTCGTTTATGTGGGATGCTGTCCAAGCTTCATTTCAGTCCTAGGCACTTAAAGGGCACTAAGCATAGAGTGTGAAAACTGAGTTTCCTTGAGAGCTGCTTGGAAGCCTGATGGTGTGTGAAGTTAGTGAGCCAAATGGAGTTGTTCTCCCACAAGAACCACTCGGCTGATCCTTCTTCAATATGCCCTTCACCAACATGCAGTGTTTCCTTGATTGAATTAGCTCTCACACCAATATTTGCGTCTAGAGCCTTTGCATTGAGGGCTCTCTGAAAACGGCTGTGGCGCTGAAGTTGCCTGTGAATGTGGAGTTGGTGGCATGTGAAACCCGCATTTGGAGCATTCGTTTGTGTGGGATGCTAACCAGGTTCATTCCTAGATAATGCACTCAAAGGGTAATAAGCATAGAGAGTGAAAACTGAGTTTCCTTGAGAGCTGCTTGGAAGCCTGATGGTGTGTGAAGTTAGTGAGCCAAATGAAGTTGTTCTCGCACAAGAACCACTCGGCTGATCCTTCTTCAATATGCCCTTCAACAACATGCAGTGTTTCCTTGATTGAATTAGCTCTCACACCAATATTTGCGTCTAGAGCCTTTGCATTGAGGGCTATCTGAAAACGGCTGTGGCGCTGAAGTTGCCTGTGAATGTGGAGTTGGTGGCATGTGAAACCCGCATGTGAAGCATTCGTTTATGTGGGATGCTCTCCAAGCTTCATTTCAGTCCTAGGCACTCAAAGGGCACTAAGCATAGAGTGTGAAAACTGAGTTTCCTTGAGAGCTGCTTGGAAGCCTGATGGTGTGTGAAGTTAGTGAGCCAAATGGAGTTGTTCTCCCACAAGAACCACTCGGCTGATCCTTCTTCAATATGCCCTTCAACAACATGCAGTGTTTCCTTGATTGAATTAGCCCTCACACCAATATTTGCGTCTAGAGCCTTTGCATTGAGGGCTATCTGAAAACGGCTGTGGCGCTGAAGTTGCCTGAGAATGTGGAGTTGGTGGCATGTGAAACCCGCATGTGGAGCATTTGTTTGTGTGGGATGCTCTACCAGGTTCATTCCTAGATAATGCACTCAACGGGCACTAAGCATAGAGTGTGAAAACTGAGTTTCCTTGAGAGCTGCTTGGAAGCCTGATGGTGTGTGAAGTTAGTGAGCCAAATGGAGTTGTTCTCCCACAAGAACCACTCGGCTGATCCTTCTTCAATATGCCCTTCACCAACATGCAGTGTTTCCTTGATTGAATTAGCTCTCACACCAATATTTGCGTCTAGAGCCTTTGCATTGAGGGCTCTCTGAAAACGGCTGTGGCGCTGAAGTTGCCTGTGAATGTGGAGTTGGTGGCATGTGAAACCCGCATGTGAAGCATTCGTTTATGTGGGATGCTCTCCAAGCTTCATTTCAGTCCTAGGCACTCAAAGGGCACTAAGCATAGAGTGTGAAAACTGAGTTTCCTTGAGAGCTGCTTGGAAGCCTGATGGTGTGTGAAGTTAGTGAGCCAAATGGAGTTGTTCTCCCACAAGAACCACTCGGCTGATCCTTCTTCAATATGCCCTTCACCAACATGCAGTGTTTCCTTGATTGAATTAGCTCTCACACCAATATTTGCGTCTAGAGCCTTTGCATTGAGGGCTATCTGAAAACGGCTGTGGCGCTGAAGTTGCCTGAGAATGTGGAGTTGGTGGCATGTGAAACCTGCATGTGGAGCATTCGTTTGTGTGGGATGCTCTACCAGGTTCATTCCTAGATAATGCACTCAAAGCGCACTAAACATAGAGTGTGAAAACTGAGTTTCCTTGAGAGCTGCTTGGAAGCCTGATGGTGTGTGAAGTTAGTGAGCCAAATGGAGTTGTTCTCCCACAACAACCACTCGGCTGATCCTTCTTCAATATGCCCTTCACCAACATGCAGTGTTTCCTTGATTGAATTAGCTCTCACACCAATATTTGCATCTAGAGCCTTTGCATTGAGGGCTATCTGAAAACGGCTGTGGCGCTCAAGTTGCCTGTGAATGTGGAGTTGGTGGCATGTGAAACCCGCATGTGGAGCATTCGTTTGTGTGGGATGCTCTACCAGGTTCATTCCTAGATAATGCACTCAAAGGGCACTAAGCATAGAGTGTGAAAACTGAGTTTCCTTGAGAGCTGCTTGGAAGCCTGATGGTGTGTGAAGTTAGTGAGCCAAATGGAGTTGTTGTCCCACAAGAACCACTCGGCTGATCCTTCTTCAATATGTCCTTCACCAACATGCAGTGTTTCCTTGATTGAATTAGCTCTCACACCAATATTTGCGTCTAGAGCCTTTGCATTGAGGGCTATCTGAAAACGGCTGTGGCGCTCAAGTTGCCTGTGAATGTGGAGTTGGTGGCATGTGAAACCCGCATGTGGAGCATTCGTTTGTGTGGGATGCTGACCAAGCTTCATTTCAGTCCTTTGCACTCAAAGGGCACTAAGCATAGAGTGTGAAAACTGAGTTTCCTTGAGAGCTGCTTGGAAGCCTGATGGTGTGTGAAGTTAGTGAGCCAAATGGAGTTGTTCTCCCACAAGAACCACTCGGCTGATCCTTCTTCAATATGCCCTTCACCAACATGCAGTGTTTCCTTGATTGAATTAGCTCTCACACCAATATTTGCGTCTAGAGCCTTTGCATTGAGGGCTATCTGAAAACGGCTGTGGCGCTGAAGTTGCCTGAGAATGTGGTGTTGGTGGCATGTGAAACCCGCATGTGGAGCATTCGTTTATGTAAGATGCTCTCCAAGCTTCATTTCAGTCCTAGGCACTCAAAGGGCACTAAGCATAGAGTGTGAAAACTGAGTTTCCTTGAGAGCTGCTTGGAAGCCTGATGGTGTGTGAAGTTAGTGAGCCAAATGGAGTTGTTCTCGCACAAGAACCACTCGGCTGATCCTTCTTCAATATGCCCTTCAACAACATGCAGTGTTTCCTTGATTGAATTAGCTCTCACACCAATATTTGCGTCTAGAGCCTTTGCATTGAGGGCTATCTGAAAACGGCTGTGGCGCTGAAGTTGCCTGTGAATGTGGAGTTGGTGGCATGTGAAACCCGCATGTGAAGCATTCGTTTATGTGGGATGCTCTCCAAGCTTCATTTCAGTCCTAGGCACTCAAAGGGCACTAAGCATAGAGTGTGAAAACTGAGTTTCCTTGAGAGCTGCTTGGAAGCCTGATGGTGTGTGAAGTTAGTGAGCCAAATGGAGTTGTTCTCCCACAAGAACCACTCGGCTGATCCTTCTTCAATATGCCCTTCAACAACATGCAGTGTTTCCTTGATTGAATTAGCCCTCACACCAATATTTGCGTCTAGAGCCTTTGCATTGAGGGCTATCTGAAAACGGCTGTGGCGCTGAAGTTGCCTGAGAATGTGGAGTTGGTGGCATGTGAAACCCGCATGTGGAGCATTTGTTTGTGTGGGATGCTCTACCAGGTTCATTCCTAGATAATGCACTCAACGGGCACTAAGCATAGAGTGTGAAAACTGAGTTTCCTTGAGAGCTGCTTGGAAGCCTGATGGTGTGTGAAGTTAGTGAGCCAAATGGAGTTGTTCTCCCACAAGAACCACTCGGCTGATCCTTCTTCAATATGCCCTTCACCAACATGCAGTGTTTCCTTGATTGAATTAGCTCTCACACCAATATTTGCGTCTAGAGCCTTTGCATTGAGGGCTCTCTGAAAACGGCTGTGGCGCTGAAGTTGCCTGTGAATGTGGAGTTGGTGGCATGTGAAACCCGCATGTGAAGCATTCGTTTATGTGGGATGCTCTCCAAGCTTCATTTCAGTCCTAGGCACTCAAAGGGCACTAAGCATAGAGTGTGAAAACTGAGTTTCCTTGAGAGCTGCTTGGAAGCCTGATGGTGTGTGAAGTTAGTGAGCCAAATGGAGTTGTTCTCCCACAAGAACCACTCGGCTGATCCTTCTTCAATATGCCCTTCACCAACATGCAGTGTTTCCTTGATTGAATTAGCTCTCACACCAATATTTGCGTCTAGAGCCTTTGCATTGAGGGCTATCTGAAAACGGCTGTGGCGCTGAAGTTGCCTGAGAATGTGGAGTTGGTGGCATGTGAAACCTGCATGTGGAGCATTCGTTTGTGTGGGATGCTCTACCAGGTTCATTCCTAGATAATGCACTCAAAGCGCACTAAACATAGAGTGTGAAAACTGAGTTTCCTTGAGAGCTGCTTGGAAGCCTGATGGTGTGTGAAGTTAGTGAGCCAAATGGAGTTGTTCTCCCACAACAACCACTCGGCTGATCCTTCTTCAATATGCCCTTCACCAACATGCAGTGTTTCCTTGATTGAATTAGCTCTCACACCAATATTTGCATCTAGAGCCTTTGCATTGAGGGCTATCTGAAAACGGCTGTGGCGCTCAAGTTGCCTGTGAATGTGGAGTTGGTGGCATGTGAAACCCGCATGTGGAGCATTCGTTTGTGTGGGATGCTCTACCAGGTTCATTCCTAGATAATGCACTCAAAGGGCACTAAGCATAGAGTGTGAAAACTGAGTTTCCTTGAGAGCTGCTTGGAAGCCTGATGGTGTGTGAAGTTAGTGAGCCAAATGGAGTTGTTGTCCCACAAGAACCACTCGGCTGATCCTTCTTCAATATGTCCTTCACCAACATGCAGTGTTTCCTTGATTGAATTAGCTCTCACACCAATATTTGCGTCTAGAGCCTTTGCATTGAGGGCTATCTGAAAACGGCTGTGGCGCTCAAGTTGCCTGTGAATGTGGAGTTGGTGGCATGTGAAACCCGCATGTGGAGCATTCGTTTGTGTGGGATGCTGACCAAGCTTCATTTCAGTCCTTTGCACTCAAAGGGCACTAAGCATAGAGTGTGAAAACTGAGTTTCCTTGAGAGCTGCTTGGAAGCCTGATGGTGTGTGAAGTTAGTGAGCCAAATGGAGTTGTTCTCCCACAAGAACCACTCGGCTGATCCTTCTTCAATATGCCCTTCACCAACATGCAGTGTTTCCTTGATTGAATTAGCTCTCACACCAATATTTGCGTCTAGAGCCTTTGCATTGAGGGCTATCTGAAAACGGCTGTGGCGCTGAAGTTGCCTGAGAATGTGGTGTTGGTGGCATGTGAAACCCGCATGTGGAGCATTCGTTTATGTAAGATGCTCTCCAAGCTTCATTTCAGTCCTAGGCACTCAAAGGGCACTAAGCATAGAGTGTGAAAACTGAGTTTCCTTGAGAGCTGCTTGGAAGCCTGATGGTGTGTGAAGTTAGTGAGCCAAATGGAGTTGTTCTCCCACAAGAACCACTCGACTGATCCTTCTTCAATATGCCCTTCACCAACATGCAGTGTTTCCTTGATTGAATTAGCTCTCACACCAATATTTGCGTCTAGAGCCTTTGCATTGAGGGCTCTCTGAAAACGGCTGTGGCGCTGAAGTTGCCTGTGAATGTGGAGTTGGTGGCATGTGAAACCTGCATGTGGAGCATTCGTTTGTGTGGGATGCTCTACCAGGTTCATTCCTAGATAATGCACTCAAAGGGCACTAAACATAGAGTGTGAAAACTGAGTTTCCTTGAGAGCTACTTGGAAGCCTGATGGTGTGTGAAGTTAGTGAGCCAAATGGAGTTGTTCTCCCACAAGAACCATTGGGCTGATTCTTCTTCAATATGCCCCTTCACCAACATGCAGTGTTTCCTTGATTGAATTAGCTCTCACACCAATATTTGCGTCTAGAGCCTTTGCATTGAGGGCTATCTGAAAACGGCTGTGGCGCTGAAGTTGCCTGTGAATCTGGAGTTGGTGGCATGTGAAACCCGCATGTGAAGCATTCGTTTATGTGGGATGCTCACCAGGTTCATTCCTAGATAATTCACTCCAAGGGCACTAAGCATAGAGTGTGAAAACTGAGTTTCCTTGAGAGCTGCTTGGAAGCCTGATGGTGTGTGAAGTTAGTGAGCCAAATGGAGTTGTTCTCCCACAAGAACCACTCGGCTGATCCTTCTTCAATATGCCCTTCACCAACATGCAGTGTTTCCTTGATTGAATTAGCTCTCACACCAATATTTGCGTCTAGAGCCTTTGCATTGAGGGCTATCTGAAAACGGCTGTGGCGCTGAAGTTGCCTGTGAATGTGGAGTTGGTGGCATGTGAAACCCGCATGTGGAGCATTCGTTTGTGTGGGATGCTGACCAAGCTTCATTTCAGTCCTAGGCACACAAAGAGCACTAAGCATAGAGTGTGAAAACTGAGTTTCCTTGAGAGCTGCTTGGAAGCCTGATGGTGTGTGAAGTTAGTGAGCCAAATGGAGTTGTTCTCCCACAAGAACCACTCGGCTGATCCTTCTTCAATATGCCCTTCACCAACATGCAGTGTTTCCTTGATTGAATTAGCTCTCACACCAATATTTGCGTCTAGAGCCTTTGCATTGAGGGCTATCTGAAAACGGCTGTGGCGCTGAAGTTGCCTGTGAATGTGGAGTTGGTGGCATGTGAAACCCGCATGTGGAGCATTCGTTTGTGTGGGATGCTCTACCAGGTTCATTCCTAGATAATGCACTCAAAGGGCACTAAGCATAGAGTGTGAAAACTGAGTTTCCTTGAGAGCTGCTTGGAAGCCTGTTGGTGTGTGAAGTTAGTGAGCCAAAGGGAGTTGTTCTCCCACAAGAACCACTCGGCTGATCCTTCTTCAATATGCCCTTCACCAACATGCAGTGTTTCCTTGATTGAATTAGCTCTCACACCAATATTTGCGTCTAGAGCCTTTGCATTGAGTGCTATCTGAAAACGGCTGTGGCGCTGAAGTTGCCTGTGAATGTGGAGTTGGTGGCATGTGAAACCCGCAAGTGGAGCATTCGTAAGTGTGGGATGCTCTACCATGTTCATTCCTAGATAATGCACTCAAAGGGCACTAAGCATAGAGTGTAAAAGACTGAGTTTCCTTGATTTCCTTGAGAGCTGCTTGGAAGCCTGATGGTGTGTGAAGTTAGTGAGCCAAATGGAGTTATTCTCCCACAAGAACCACTCGGCTTATCCTTCTTCAATATGCCCTTCACCAACATGCAGTGTTTCCTTGATTGAATTAGCTCTCACACCAATATTTGCGTCTAGATCCTTGGCATTGAGGGCTATCTGAAAACGGCTGTGGCGCTGAAGTTGCCTGAGAATGTGGAGTCGGTGGCATGTGAAACCTGCATGTGGAGCATTCGTTTGTGTGTGATGCTCTACCAGGTTCATTCCTAGATAATGCACTCAAAGGGCACTAAACATAGAGTGTGAAAACTGAGTTTCCTTGAGAGCTGCTTGGAAGCCTGATGGTGTGTGAAGTTAGTGAGCCAAATGGAGTTGTTCTCCCACAAGAACCACTAGGCTGGTCCTTCTTCAATATGCCCTTCACCAACATGCAGTGTTTCCTTGATTGAACTAGCTCTCACACCAATATTTGCGTCTAGAGCCTTTGCATTGAGGGCTCTCTGAAAACGGCTGTGGCGCTGAAGTTGCCTGTGAATGTGGAGTTGGTGGCATGTGAAACCCGCATGTGAAGCATTCGTTTATGTGGGATGCTCTCCAAGCTTCATGTCAGTCCTAGGCACTCAAAGGGCACTAAGCATAGAGTGTGAAAACTGAGTTTCCTTGAGAGCTGCTTGGAAGCCTGATGGTGTGTGAAGTTAGTGAGCCAAATGGAGTTGTTCTCCCACAAGAACCACTCGGCTGATCCTTCTTCAATATGCCCTTCAACAACATGCAGTGTTTCCTTGATTGAATTAGCTCTCACACCAATATTTGCGTCTAGAGCCTTTGCATTGAGGGCTATCTGAAAACGGCTGTGGTGCTGAAATTGCCTGTGAATGTGGAGTTGGTGGCATGTGAAACCCGCATGTGGAGCATTCGTTTGTGTGGGATGCTCTACCAGGTTCATTCCTAGATAATGCACTCAAAGGGCTCTAAGCATAGAGTGTGAAAACTGAGTTTCCTTGAGAGCTGCTTGGAAGCCTGATGGTGTGTGAAGTTAGTGAGCCAAATGGAGTTGTTCTCCCACAAGAACCACTCGGCTGATCCTTCTTCAATATGCCCTTCACCAACATGCAGTGTTTCCTTGATTGAATTAGCTCTCACACCAATATTTGCGTCTAGAGCCTTTGCATTGAGGGCTATCTGAAAACGGCTGTGGCGCTGAAGTTGCCTGTGAATGTGGAGTTGGTGGCATGTGAAACCCGCATGTGGAGCATTCGTTTATGTGGGATGCTGTCCAAGCTTCATTTCAGTCCTAGGCACTTAAAGGGCACTAAGCATAGAGTGTGAAAACTGAGTTTCCTTGAGAGCTGCTTGGAAGCCTGATGGTGTGTGAAGTTAGTGAGCCAAATGGAGTTGTTCTCCCACAAGAACCACTCGGCTGATCCTTCTTCAATATGCCCTTCACCAACATGCAGTGTTTCCTTGATTGAATTAGCTCTCACACCAATATTTGCGTCTAGAGCCTTTGCATTGAGGGCTCTCTGAAAACGGCTGTGGCGCTGAAGTTGCCTGTGAATGTGGAGTTGGTGGCATGTGAAACCCGCATTTGGAGCATTCGTTTGTGTGGGATGCTCTACCAGGTTCATTCCTAGATAATGCACTCAAAGGGTAATAAGCATAGAGTGTGAAAACTGAGTTTCCTTGAGAGCTGCTTGGAAGCCTGATGGTGTGTGAAGTTAGTGAGCCAAATGAAGTTGTTCTCGCACAAGAACCACTCGGCTGATCCTTCTTCAATATGCCCTTCAACAACATGCAGTGTTTCCTTGATTGAATTAGCTCTCACACCAATATTTGCGTCTAGAGCCTTTGCATTGAGGGCTATCTGAAAACGGCTGTGGCGCTGAAGTTGCCTGTGAATGTGGAGTTGGTGGCATGTGAAACCCGCATGTGAAGCATTCGTTTATGTGGGATGCTCTCCAAGCTTCATTTCAGTCCTAGGCACTCAAAGGGCACTAAGCATAGAGTGTGAAAACTGAGTTTCCTTGAGAGCTGCTTGGAAGCCTGATGGTGTGTGAAGTTAGTGAGCCAAATGGAGTTGTTCTCCCACAAGAACCACTCGGCTGATCCTTCTTCAATATGCCCTTCAACAACATGCAGTGTTTCCTTGATTGAGTTAGCCCTCACACCAATATTTGCGTCTAGAGCCTTTGCATTGAGGGCTATCTGAAAACGGCTGTGGCGCTGAAGTTGCCTGAGAATGTGGAGTTGGTGGCATGTGAAACCCGCATGTGGAGCATTTGTTTGTGTGGGATGCTCTACCAGGTTCATTCCTAGATAATGCACTCAACGGGCACTAAGCATAGAGTGTGAAAACTGAGTTTCCTTGAGAGCTGCTTGGAAGCCTGATGGTGTGTGAAGTTAGTGAGCCAAATGGAGTTGTTCTCCCACAAGAACCACTCGGCTGATCCTTCTTCAATATGCCCTTCACCAACATGCAGTGTTTCCTTGATTGAATTAGCTCTCACACCAATATTTGCGTCTAGAGCCTTTGCATTGAGGGCTCTCTGAAAACGGCTGTGGCGCTGAAGTTGCCTGTGAATGTGGAGTTGGTGGCATGTGAAACCCGCATGTGAAGCATTCGTTTATGTGGGATGCTCTCCAAGCTTCATTTCAGTCCTAGGCACTCAAAGGGCACTAAGCATAGAGTGTGAAAACTGAGTTTCCTTGAGAGCTGCTTGGAAGCCTGATGGTGTGTGAAGTTAGTGAGCCAAATGGAGTTGTTCTCCCACAAGAACCACTCGGCTGATCCTTCTTCAATATGCCCTTCACCAACATGCAGTGTTTCCTTGATTGAATTAGCTCTCACACCAATATTTGCGTCTAGAGCCTTTGCATTGAGGGCTATCTGAAAACGGCTGTGGCGCTGAAGTTGCCTGAGAATGTGGAGTTGGTGGCATGTGAAACCTGCATGTGGAGCATTCGTTTGTGTGGGATGCTCTACCAGGTTCATTCCTAGATAATTCACTCAAAGCGCACTAAACATAGAGTGTGAAAACTGAGTTTCCTTGAGAGCTGCTTGGAAGCCTGATGGTGTGTGAAGTTAGTGAGCCAAATGGAGTTGTTCTCCCACAAGAACCACTCGGCTGATCCTTCTTCAATATGCCCTTCACCAACATGCAGTGTTTCCTTGATTGAATTAGCTCTCACACCAATATTTGCGTCTAGAGCCTTTGCATTGAGGGCTATCTGAAAACGGCTGTGGCGCTCAAGTTGCCTTTGAATGTGGAGTTGGTGGCATGTGAAACCCGCATGTGGAGCATTCGTTTGTGTGGGATGCTGACCAAGCTTCATTTCAGTCCTAGGCACTCAAAGGGCACTAAGCATAGAGTGTGAAAACTGAGTTTCCTTGAGAGCTGCTTGGAAGCCTGATGGTGTGTGAAGTTAGTGAGCCAAATGGAGTTGTTCTCCCACAAGAACCACTCGGCTGATCCTTCTTCAATATGCCCTTCACCAACATGCAGTGTTTCCTTGATTGAATTAGCTCTCACACCAATATTTGCGTCTAGAGCCTTTGCATTGAGGGCTATCTGAAAACGGCTGTGGCGCTGAAGTTGCCTGAGAATGTGGTGTTGGTGTCATGTGAAACCCGCATGTGGAGCATTCGTTTATGTAAGATGCTCTCCAATCTTCATTTCAGTCCTAGGCACTCAAAGGGCACTAAGCATAGAGTGTGAAAACTGAGTTTCCTTGAGAGCTGCTTGGAAGCCTGATGGTGTGTGAAGTTAGTGAGCCAAATGGAGTTGTTCTCCCACAAGAACCACTCGACTGATCCTTCTTCAATATGCCCTTCACCAACATGCAGTGTTTCCTTGATTGAATTAGCTCTCACACCAATATTTGCGTCTAGAGCCTTTGCATTGAGGGCTATCTGAAAACGGCTGTGGCGCTCAAGTTGCCTGTGAATGTGGAGTTGGTGGCATGTGAAACCTGCATGTGGAGCATTCGTTTGTGTGGGATGCTCTACCAGGTTCATTCCTAGATAATGCACTCAAAGGGCACTAAACATAGAGTGTGAAAACTGAGTTTCCTTGAGAGCTGCTTGGAAGCCTGATGGTGTGTGAAGTTAGTGAGCCAAATGGAGTTGTTCTCCCACAAGAACCATTGGGCTGATTCTTCTTCAATATGCCCTTCACCAACATGCAGTGTTTCCTTGATTGAATTAGCTCTCACACCAATATTTGCGTCTAGAGCCTTTGCATTGAGGGCTATCTGAAAACGGCTGTGGCGCTGAAGTTGCCTGTGAATGTGGAGTTGGTGGCATGTGAAACCCGCATGTGAAGCATTCGTTTATGTGGGATGCTCACCAGGTTCATTCCTAGATAATTCACTCCAATGGCACTAAGCATAGAGTGTGAAAACTGAGTTTCCTTGAGAGCTGCTTGGAAGCCTGATGGTGTGTGAAGTTAGTGAGCCAATGGAGTTGTTCTCCCACAAGAACCACTCGGCTGATCCTTCTTCAATATGCCCTTCACCAACATGCAGTGTTTCCTTGATTGAATTAGCTCTCACACCAATATTTGCGTCTAGAGCCTTTGCATTGAGGGCTCTCTGAAAACGGCTGTGGCGCTGAAGTTGCCTGTGAATGTGGAGTTGGTGGCATGTGAAACCCGCATTTGGAGCATTCGTTTGTGTGGGATGCTCTACCAGGTTCATTCCTAGATAATGCACTCAAAGGGTACTAAGCATAGAGAGTGAAAACTGAGTTTCCTTGAGAGCTTCTTGGAAGCCTGATGGTGTGTGAAGTTAGTGAGCCAAATGAAGTTGTTCTCGCACAAGAACCACTCGGCTGATCCTTCTTCAATATGCCCTTCAACAACATGCAGTGTTTCCTTGATTGAATTAGCTCTCACACCAATATTTGCGTCTAGCGCCTTTGCATTGAGGGCTATCTGAAAACGGCTGTGGCGCTGAAGTTGCCTGTGAATGTGGAGTTGGTGGCATGTGAAACCCGCATGTGGAGCATTCGTTTGTGTGGGATGCTGACCAAGCTTCATTTCAGTCCTAGGCACACAAAGAGCACTAAGCATAGAGTGTGAAAACTGAGTTTCCTTGAGAGCTGCTTGGAAGCCTGATGGTGTGTGAAGTAAGTGAGCCAAATGGAGTTGTTCTCCCACAAGAACCACTCGGCTGATCCTTCTTCAATATGCCCTTCACCAACATGCAGTGTTTCCTTGATTGAATTAGCTCTCACACCAATATTTGCGTCTAGAGCCTTTGCATTGAGGGCTATCTGAAAATGGCTGTGGCGCTGAAGTTGCCTGTGAATGTGGAGTTGGTGGCATGTGAAACCCGCATGTGGAGCATTCGTTTGTGTGGGATGCTCACCAGGTTCATTCCTAGATAATGCACTCAAAGGGCACTAAGCATAGAGTGTGAAAACTGAGTTTCCTTGAGAGCTGCTTGGAAGCCTGATGGTGTGTGAAGTTAGTGAGCCAAATGGAGTTGTTCTCCCACAAGAACCACTCGGCTGATCCTTCTTCAATATGCCCTTCACCAACATGCAGTGTTTCCTTGATTGAATTAGCTCTCACACCAATATTTGCGTCTAGAGCCTTTGCATTGAGGGCTCTCTGAAAACGGCTGTGGCGCTGAAGTTGCCTGTGAATGTGGAGTTGGTGGCATGTGAAACCCGCAAGTGGAGCATTCGTAAGTGTTGGATGCTCTACCATGTTCATTCCTAGATAATGCACTCAAAGGGCACTAAGCATAGAGTGTAAAAACTGAGTTTCCTTGAGAGCTGCTTGGAAGCCTGATGGTGTGTGAAGTTAGTGAGCCAAATGGAGTTGTTGTCCCACAAGAACCACTCGGCTGATCCTTCTTCAATATGCCCTTCACCAACATGCAGTGTTTCCTTGATTTAATTAGCTCTCACACCAATATTTGCGTCTAGAGCCTTTGCATTGAGGGCTATCTGAAAACGGCTGTGGCGCTGAAGTTGCCTGTGAATGTGGACTTGGTGGCATGTGAAACCCGCATGTGGAGCATTCGTTTGTGTGGGATGCTGACCAAGCTTCATTTCAGTCCTAGGCACACAAAGAGCACTAAGCATAGAGTGTGAAAACTGAGTTTCCTTGAGAGCTGCTTGGAAGCCTGATGGTGTGTGAAGTTAGTGAGCCAAATGGAGTTGTTCTCCCACAAGAACCACTAGGCTGGTCCTTCTTCAATATGCCCTTCACCAACATGCAGTGTTTCCTTGATTGAATTAGCTCTCACACCAATATTTGCGTCTAGAGCCTTTGCATTGAGGGCTATCTGAAAACAGCTGTGGCGCTGAAGTTGCCTGTGAATGTGGAGTTGGTGGCATGTGAAACCTGCATGTTGAGCATTCGTTTATGTGGGATGCTCTCCAAGCTTCATTTCAGTCCTAGGCACTCAAAGGGCACTAAGCATAGAGTGTGAAAACTGAGTTTCCTTGAGAGCTGCTTGGAAGCCTGATGGTGTGTGAAGTTAGTGAGCCAAATGGAGTTGTTCTCCCACAAGAACCACTTGGCTGATCCTTCTTCAATATGCCCTTCAACAACATGCAGTGTTTCCTTGATTGAATTAGCCCTCACACCAATATTTGCGTCTAGAGCCTTTGCATTGAGGGCTATCTGAAAACGGCTGTGGCGCTGAAGTTGCCTGAGAATGTGGAGTTGGTGGCATGTGAAACCCGTATGTGGAGCATTTGTTTGTGTGGGATGCTCTACCAGGTTCATTCCTAGATAATGCACTCAAAGGGCACTAAGCATAGAGTGTGAAAACTGAGTTTCCTTGAGAGCTGCTTGGAAGCCTGATGGTGTGTGAAGTTAGTGAGCCAAATGGAGTTGTTCTCCCACAAGAACCACTCGGCTGATTCTTCTTCAATATGCCCTTCACCAACATGCAGTGTTTCCTTGATTGAATTAGCTCTCACACCAATATTTGCGTCTAGAGCCTTTGCATTGAGGGCTATCTGAAAACGGCTGTGGCGCTGAAGTTGCCTGTGAATGTGGAGTTGGTGGCATGTGAAACCCGCATGTGAAGCATTCGTTTATGTGGGATGCTCTCCAAGCTTCATTTCAGTCCTAGGCACTCAAAGGCCACTAAGCATAGAGTGTGAAAACTGAGTTTCCTTGAGAGCTGCTTGGAAGCCTGATGGTGTGTGAAATTAGTGAGCCAAATGGAGTTGTTCTCCCACAAGAACCACTCGGCTGATCCTTCTTCAATATGCCCTTCACCAACATGCAGTGTTTCCTTGATTGAATTAGCTCTCACACCAATATTTGCGTCTAGAGCCTTTGCATTGAGGGCTATCTGAAAATGGCTGTGGCGCTGAAGTTGCCTGTGAATGTGGAGTTGGTGGCATGTGAAACCCGCATGTGGAGCATTCGTTTGTGTGGGATGCTCTACCAGGTTCATTCCTAGATAATGCACTCAAAGGGCACTAAGCATAGAGTGTGAAAACTGAGTTTCCTTGAGAGCTGCTTGGAAGCCTGATGGTGTGTGAAGTTAGTGAGCCAAATGGAGTTGTTCTCCCACAAGAACCACTCGGCTGATCCTTCTTCAATATGCCCTTCACCAACATGCAGTGTTTCCTTGATTGAATTAGCTCTCACACCAATATTTGCGTCTAGAGCCTTTGCATTGAGGGCTATCTGAAAACGGCTGTGGCGCTGAAGTTGCCTGAGAATGTGGAGTTGGTGGCATGTGAAACCTGCATGTGGAGCATTCGTTTGTGTGGGATGCTCTACCAGGTTCATTCCTAGATAATGCACTCAAAGCGCACTAAGCATAGAGTGTGAAAACTGAGTTTCCTTGAGAGCTGCTTGGAAGCCTGATGGTGTGTGAAGTTAGTGAGCCAAATGGAGTTGTTCTCCCACAAGAACCACTAGGCTGATCCTTCTTCAATATGCCCTTCACCAACATGCAGTGTTTCCTTGATTGAACTAGCTCTCACACCAATATTTGCGTCTAGAGCCTTTGCATTGAGGGCTCTCTGAAAACGGCTGTGGCGCTGAAGTTGCCTGTGAATGTGGAGTTGGTGGCATGTGAAACCCGCATGTGAAGCATTCGTTTATGTGGGATGCTCTCCAAGCTTCATTTCAGTCCTAGGCACTCAAAGGGCACTAAGCATAGAGTGTGAAAACTGAGTTTCCTTGAGAGCTGCTTGGAAGCCTGATGGTGTGTGAAGTTAGTGAGCCAAATGGAGTTGTTCTCCCACAAGAACCACTCATCTGATCCTTCTTCAATATGCCCTTCAACAACATGCAGTGTTTCCTTGATTGAATTAGCTCTCACACCAATATTTGCGTCTAGAGCCTTTGCATTGAGGGCTATCTGAAAACGGCTGTGGCGCTGAAGTTGCCTGTGAATGTGGAGTTGGTGGCATGTGAAACCTGCATGTGGAGCATTCGTTTGTGTGGGATGCTCTACCAGATTCATTCCTAGATAATGCACTCAAAGGGTACTAAACATAGAGTGTGAAAACTGAGTTTCCTTGAGAGCTGCTTGGAAGCCTGATGGTGTGTGAAGTTAGTGAGCCAAATGGAGTTGTTCTCCCACAACAACCACTCGGCTGATCCTTCTTCAATATGCCCTTCAACAACATGCAGTGTTTCCTTGATTGAATTAGCTCTCACACCAATATTTGCGTCTAGAGCCTTTGCATTGAGGGCTATCTGAAAACGGCTGTGGCGCTGAAGTTGCCTGAGAATGTGGAGTTGGTGGCATGTGAAACCCGCATGTGGAGCATTCGTTTATGTGAGATGCTCTCCAATCTTCATTTCAGTCCTAGGCACTCAAAGGGCACTAAGCATAGAGTGTGAAAACTGAGTTTCCTTGAGAGCTGCTTGGAAGCCTGATGGTGTGTGAAGTTAGTGAGCCAAATGGAGTTGTTCTCCCACAAGAACCACTCGGCTGATCCTTCTTCAATATGCCCTTCACCAACATGCAGTGTTTCCTTGATTGAATTAGCTCTCACACCAATATTTGCGTCTAGAGCCTTTGCATTGAGGGCTATCTGAAAACGGCTGCGGCGCTCAAGTTGCCTGTGAATGTGGAGTTGGTGGCATGTGAAACCCGCATGTGGAGCATTCGTTTATGTGGGAGGCTGACCAAGCTTCATTTCAGTCCTAGGCACTCAAAGGGCACTAAGCATAGAGTGTGAAAACTGAGTTTCCTTGAGAGCTGCTTGGAAGCCTGATGGTGTGTGAAGTTAGTGAGCCAAATGGAGTTGTTCTCCCACAAGAACCACTCGGCTGATCCTTCTTCAATATGCCCTTCACCAACATGCAGTGTTTCCTTGATTGAATTAGCTCTCACACCAATATTTGCGTCTAGAGCCTTTGCATTGAGGGCTCTCTGAAAACGGCTGTGGCGCTCAAGTTGCCTGTGAATGTGGAGTTGGTGGCATGTGAAACCCGCATGTGGAGCATTCGTTTGTGTGGGATGCTCTACCAGGTTCATTCCTAGATAATGCACTCAAAGGGCACTAAGCATAGAGTGTGAAAACTGAGTTTCCTTGAGAGCTGCTTGGAAGCCTGATGGTGTGTGAAGTTAGTGAGCCAAATGGAGTTGTTCTCCCACAACAACCACTCGGCTGATCCTTCTTCAATATGCCCTTCACCAACATGCAGTGTTTCCTTGATTGAATTAGCTCTCACACCAATATTTGCGTCTAGAGCCTTTGCATTGAGGGCTATCTGAAAACGGCTGTGGCGCTGAAGTTGCCTGAGAATGTGGAGTTGGTGGCATGTGAAACCCGCATGTGGAGCATTCGTTTATGTGAGATGCTCTCCAAGCTTCATTTCATTCCTAGGCACTCAAAGGGCACTAAGCATAGAGTGTGAAAACTGAGTTTCCTTGAGAGCTGCTTGGAAGCCTGATGGTGTGTGAAGTTAGTGAGCCAAATGGAGTTGTTCTCCCACAAGAACCACTCGGCTGATCCTTCTTCAATATGCCCTTCACCAACATGCAGTGTTTCCTTGATTGAATTAGCTCTCACACCAATATTTGCGTCTAGAGCCTTTGCATTGAGGGCTATCTGAAAACGGCTGTGGCGCTCAAGTTGCCTGTGAATGTGGAGTTGGTGGCATGTGAAACCCGCATGTGGAGCATTCGTTTATGTGGGATGCTGACCAAGCTTCATTTCAGTCCTAGGCACTCAAAGGGCACTAAGCATAGAGTGTGAAAACTGAGTTTCCTTGAGAGCTGCTTGGAAGCCTGATGGTGTGTGAAGTTAGTGAGCCAAATGGAGTTGTTCTCCCACAAGACCCACTCGGCTGATCCTTCTTCAATATGCCCTTCACCAACATGCAGTGTTTCCTTGATTGAATTAGCTCTCACACCAATATTTGCGTCTAGAGCCTTTGCATTGAGGGCTATCTGAAAACGGCTGTGGCGCTGAAGTTGCCTGAGAATGTGGTGTTGGTGGCATGTGAAACCCGCATGTGGAGCATTCGTTTATGTAAGATGCTCTCCAAGCTTCATTTCAGTCCTAGGCACTCAAAGGGCACTAAGCATAGAGTGTGAAAACTGAGTTTCCTTGAGAGCTGCTTGGAAGCCTGATGGTGTGTGAAGTTAGTGAGCCAAATGGAGTTGTTCTCCCACAAGAACCACTCGGCTGATCCTTCTTCAATATGCCCTTCACCAACATGCAGTGTTTCCTTGATTGAATTAGCTCTCACACCAATATTTGCGTCTAGAGCCTTTGCATTGAGGGCTATCTGAAAACGGCTGTGGCGCTCAAGTTGCCTGTGAATGTGGAGTTGGTGGCATGTGAAACCCGCATGTGGAGCATTCGTTTGTGTGGGATGCTGACCAAGCTTCATTTCAGTCCTAGGCACTCAAAGGGCACTAAGCATAGAGTGTGAAAACTGAGTTTCCTTGAGAGCTGCTTGGAAGCCTGATGGTGTGTGAAGTTAGTGAGCCAAATGGAGTTGTTCTCCCACAAGAACCACTCGGCTGATCCTTCTTCAATATGCCCTTCACCAACATGCAGTGTTTCCTTGATTGAATTAGCTCTCACACCAATATTTGCGTCTAGAGCCTTTGCATTGAGGGCTATCTGAAAACGGCTGTGGCGCTGAAGTTGCCTGAGAATGTGGTGTTGGTGGCATGTGAAACCCGCATGTGGAGCATTCGTTTATGTAAGATGCTCTCCAAGCTTCATTTCAGTCCTAGGCACTCAAAGGGCACTAAGCATAGAGTGTGAAAACTGAGTTTCCTTGAGAGCTGCTTGGAAGCCTGATGGTGTGTGAAGTTAGTGAGCCAAATGGAGTTGTTCTCCCACAAGAACCACTCGGCTGATCCTTCTTCAATATGCCCTTCACCAACATGCAGTGTTTCCTTGATTGAATTAGCTCTCACACCAATATTTGCGTCTAGAGCCTTTGCATTGAGGGCTATCTGAAAACGGCTGTGGCGCTGAAGTTGCCTGTGAATGTGGAGTTGGTGGCATGTGAAACCCGCATGTGGAGCATTCGTTTGTGTGGGATGCTGACCAAGCTTCATTTCAGTCCTAGGCACTCAAAGGGCACTAAGCATAGAGTGTGAAAACTGAGTTTCCTTGAGAGCTGCTTGGAAGCCTGATGGTGTGTGAAGTAAGTGAGCCAAATGGAGTTGTTCTCCCACAAGAACCACTCGGCTGATCCTTCTTCAATATGCCCTTCACCAACATGCAGTGTTTCCTTGATTGAATTAGCTCTCACACCAATATTTGCGTCTAGAGCCTTTGCATTGAGGGCTATCTGAAAACGGCTGTGGCGCTGAAGTTGCCTATGAATGTGGAGTTGGTGGCATGTGAAACCCGTATGTGGAGCATTCGTTTGTGTGGGATGCTCTACCAGGTTCATTCCTAGATAATGCACTCAAAGGGCACTAAGCATAGAGTGTGAAAACTGAGTTTCCTTGAGAGCTGCTTGGAAGCCTGATGGTGTGTGAAGTTAGTGAGCCAAATGGAGTTGTTCTCCCACAAGAACCACTCGGCTGATCCTTCTTCAATATGCCCTTCACCAACATGCAGTGTTTCCTTGATTGAATTAGCTCTCACACCAATATTTGCGTCTAGAGCCTTTGCATTGAGGGCTATCTGAAAACGGCTGTGGCGCTGAAGTTGCCTGAGAATGTGGTGTTGGTGGCATGTGAAACCCGCATGTGGAGCATTCGTTTATGTAAGATGCTCTCCAAGCTTCATTTCAGTCCTAGGCACTCAAAGGGCACTAAGCATAGAGTGTGAAAACTGAGTTTCCTTGAGAGCTGCTTGGAAGCCTGATGGTGTGTGAAGTTAGTGAGCCAAATGGAGTTGTTCTCCCACAAGAACCACTCGGCTGATCCTTCTTCAATATGCCCTTCACCAACATGCAGTGTTTCCTTGATTGAATTAGCTCTCACACCAATATTTGCGTCTAGAGCCTTTGCATTGAGGGCTATCTGAAAACGGTTGTGGCGCTCAAGTTGACTGTGAATGTGGAGTTGGTGGCATGTGAAACCCGCATGTGGAGCATTCGTTTGTGTGGGATGCTCTACCAGGTTCATTCCTAGATAATGCACTCAAAGGGCACTAAGCATAGAGTGTGAAAACTGAGTTTCCTTGAGAGCTGCTTGGAAGCCTGATGGTGTGTGAAGTTAGTGAGCCAAATGGAGTTGTTCTCCCACAAGAACCACTCGGCTGATCCTTCTTCAATATGCCCTTCACCAACATGCAGTGTTTCCTTGATTGAATTAGCTCTCACACCAATATTTGCGTCTAGAGCCTTTGCATTGAGGGCTATCTGAAAACGGCTGTGGCGCTGAAGTTGCCTGTGAATGTGGAGTTGGTGGCATGTGAAACCCGCATGTGGAGCATTCGTTTGTGTGGGATGCTCTACCAGGTTCATTCCTAGATAATTCACTCCAAGGGCACTAAGCATAGAGTGTGAAAACTGAGTTTCCTTGAGAGCTGCTTGGAAGCCTGATGGTGTGTGAAGTTAGTGAGCCAATGGAGTTGTTCTCCCACAAGAACCACTCGGCTGATCCTTCTTCAATATGCCCCTCACCAACATGCAGTGTTTCCTTGATTGAATTAGCTCTCACACCAATATTTGCGTCTAGAGCCTTTGCATTGAGGGCTATCTGAAAACGGCTGTGGCGCTGAAGTTGCCTGTGAATGTGGAGTTGGTGGCATGTGAAACCCGCATGTGGAGCATTCGTTTATGTGGGATGCTGACACAGCTTCATTTCAGTCCTAGGCACACAAAGAGCACTAAGCATACAGTGTGAAAACTGAGTTTCCTTGAGAGCTGCTTGGAAGCCTGATGGTGTGTGAAGTAAGTGAGCCAAATGGAGTTGTTCTCCCACAAGAACCACTCGGCTGATCCTTCTTCAATATGCCCTTCACCAACATGCAGTGTTTCCTTGATTGAATTAGCTCTCACACCAATATTTGCGTCTAGAGCCTTTGCATTGAGGGCTATCTGAAAACGGCTGTGGCGCTGAAGTTGCCTGTGAATGTGGAGTTGGTGGCATGTGAAACCCGCATGTGGAGCATTCGTTTGTGTGGGATGCTCACCAGGTTCATTCCTAGATAATGCACTCAAAGGGCACTAAGCATAGAGTGTGAAAACTGAGTTTCCTTGAGAGCTGCTTGGAAGCCTGATGGTGTGTGAAGTTAGTGAGCCAAATGGAGTTGTTCTCCCACAAGAACCACTCGGCTGATCCTTCTTCAATATGCCCTTCACCAACATGCAGTGTTTCCTTGATTGAATTAGCTCTCACACCAATATTTGCGCCTAGAGCCTTTGCATTGAGGGCTATCTGAAAACGGCTGTGGCGCTGAAGTTGCCTGTGAATGTGGAGTTGGTGGCATGTGAAACCCGCAAGTGGAGGATTCGTAAGTGTTGGATGCTCTACCATGTTCATTCCTAGATAATGCACTCAAAGGGCACTAAGCATAGAGTGTAAAAACTGAGTTTCCTTGAGAGCTGCTTGGAAGCCTGATGGTGTGTGAAGTTAGTGAGCCAAATGGAGTTGTTCTCCCACAAGAACCACTCGGCTGATCCTTCTTCAATATGCCCTTCACCAACATGCAGTGTTTCCTTGATTGAATTAGCTCTCACACCAATATTTGCGTCTAGAGCCTTTGCATTGAGGGCTATCTGAAAACGGCTGTGGCGCTGAAGTTGCCTGTGAATGTGGAGTTGGTGGCATGTGAAACCCGCATGTGGAGCATTCGTTTGTGTGGGATGCTGACCAAGCTTCATTTCAGTCCTAGGCACTCAAAGGGCACTAAGCATAGAGTGTGAAAACTGAGTTTCCTTGAGAGCTGCTTGGAAGCCTGATGGTGTGTGAAGTTAGTGAGCCAAATGGAGTTGTTCTCCCACAAGAACCACTCGGCTGATCCTTCTTCAATATGCCCTTCACCAACATGCAGTGTTTCCTTGATTGAATTAGCTCTCACACCAATATTTGCGTTTAGAGCCTTTGCATTGAGGGCTATCTGAAAACGGATGTGGCGCTGAAGTTGCCTGTGAATGTGGAGTTGGTGGCATGTGAAACCCGCATGTGAAGCATTCGTTTATGTGGGATGCTCTCCAAGCTTCATTTCAGTCCTAGGCACTCAAAGGCCACTAAGCATAGAGTGTGAAAACTGAGTTTCCTTGAGAGCTGCTTGGAAGCCTGATGGTGTGTGAAGTTAGTGAGCCAAATGGAGTTGTTCTCCCACAAGAACCACTCGGCTGATCCTTCTTCAATATGCCCTTCACCAACATGCAGTGTTTCCTTGATTGAATTAACTCTCACACCAATATTTGCGTCTAGATCCTTTGCATTGAGGGCTATCTGAAAACGGCTGTGGCGCTGAAGTTGACTGAGAATGTGGAGTTGGTGGCATGTGAAACCCGCATGTGGAGCATTCGTTTGTGTGGGATGCTCTACCAGGTTCATTCCTAGATAATGCACTCAAAGGGCACTAAGCATAGAGTGTGAAAACTGAGTTTCCTTGAGAGCTGCTTGGAAGCCTGATGGTGTGTGAAGTTAGTGAGCCAAATGGAGTTGTTCTCCCACAAGAACCACTCGGCTGATCCTTCTTCAATATGCCCTTCACCAACATGCAGTGTTTCCTTGATTGAATTAGCTCTCACACCAATATTTGCGTCTAGAGCCTTTGCATTGAGGGCTATCTGAAAACGGCTGTGGCGCTGAAGTTGCCTGTGAATGTGGAGTTGGTGGCATGTGAAACCCGCATGTGAAGCATTCGTTTATGTGGGATGCTCACCAGGTTCATTCCTAGATAATTCACTCAAAGGGCACTAAGCATAGAGTGTGAAAACTGAGTTTCCTTGAGAGCTGCTTGGAAGCCTGATGGTGTGTGAAGTTAGTGAGCCAAATGGAGTTGTTCTCCCAGAAGAACCACTCGGCTGATCCTTCTTCAATATGCCCTTCACCAACATGCAGTGTTTCCTTGATTGAATTAGCTCTCACACCAATATTTGCGTCTAGAGCCTTTGCATTGAGGGCTATCTGAAAACGGCTGTGGCGCTGAAGTTGCCTGTGAATGTGGAGTTGGTGGCATGTGAAACCCGCATGTGAAGCATTCGTTTATGTGGGATGCTGACCAAGCTTCATTTCAGTCCTAGGCACTCAAAGGGCACTAAGCATAGAGTGTGAAAACTGAGTTTCCTTGAGAGCTGCTTGGAAGCCTGATGGTGTGTGAAGTTAGTGAGCCAAATGGAGTTGTTCTCCCACAAGAACCACTCGGCTGATCCTTCTTCAATATGCCCTTCACCAACATGCAGTGTTTCCTTGATTGAATTAGCTCTCACACCAATATTTGCGTCTAGAGCCTTTGCACTGAGGGCTATCTGAAAACGGCTGTGGCGCTGAAGTTGCCTGTGAATGTGGAGTTGGTGGCATGTGAAACCCGCATGTGGAGCATTCGTTTGTGTGGGATGCTCTACCAGGTTCATTCCTAGATAATGCACTCAAAGGGCACTAAGCATAGAGTGTGAAAACTGAGTTTCCTTGAGAGCTGCTTGGAAGCCTGATGGTGTGTGAAGTTAGTGAGCCAAATGGAGTTGTTCTCCCACAAGAACCACTCGGCTGATCCTTCTTCAATATGCCCTTCACCAACATGCAGTGTTTCCTTGATTGAATTAGCTCTCACACCAATATTTGCGTCTAGAGCCTTTGCATTGAGGGCTATCTGAAAACGGCTGTGGCGCTGAAGTTGCCTGTGAATGTGGAGTTGGTGGCATGTGAAACCCGCATGTGAAGCATTCGTTTATGTGGGATGCTCACCAGGTTCATTCCTAGATAATTCACTCAAAGGGCACTAAGCATAGAGTGTGAAAACTGAGTTTCCTTGAGAGCTGCTTGGAAGCCTGATGGTGTGTGAAGTTAGTGAGCCAAATGGAGTTGTTCTCCCAGAAGAACCACTCGGCTGATCCTTCTTCAATATGCCCTTCACCAACATGCAGTGTTTCCTTGATTGAATTAGCTCTCACACCAATATTTGCGTCTAGAGCCTTTGCATTGAGGGCTATCTGAAAACGGCTGTGGCGCTGAAGTTGCCTGTGAATGTGGAGTTGGTGGCATGTGAAACCCGCATGTGAAGCATTCGTTTATGTGGGATGCTGACCAAGCTTCATTTCAGTCCTAGGCACTCAAAGGGCACTAAGCATAGAGTGTGAAAACTGAGTTTCCTTGAGAGCTGCTTGGAAGCCTGATGGTGTGTGAAGTTAGTGAGCCAAATGGAGTTGTTCTCCCACAAGAACCACTCGGCTGATCCTTCTTCAATATGCCCTTCACCAACATGCAGTGTTTCCTTGATTGAATTAGCTCTCACACCAATATTTGCGTCTAGAGCCTTTGCACTGAGGGCTATCTGAAAACGGCTGTGGCGCTGAAGTTGCCTGTGAATGTGGAGTTGGTGGCATGTGAAACCTGCATGTGGAGCATTCGTTTGTGTGGGATGCTCTACCAGATTCATTCCTAGATAATGCACTCAAAGGGCACTAAACATAGAGTGTGAAAACTGAGTTTCCTTGAGAGCTGCTTGGAAGCCTGATGGTGTGTGAAGTTAGTGAGCCAAATGGAGTTGTTCTCCCACAAGAACCACTCGGCTGATCCTTCTTCAATATGCCCTTCACCAACATGCAGTGTTTCCTTGATTGAATTAGCTCTCACACCAATATTTGCGTCTAGAGCCTTTGCATTGAGGGCTATCTGAAAACGGCTGTGGCGCTGAAGTTGCCTGAGAATGTGGAGTTGGTGGCATGTGAAACCCGCATGTGAAGCATTCGTTTATGTGGGATGCTCTCCAAGCTTCATTTCAGTCCTAGGCACTCAAAGGCCACTAAGCATAGAGTGTGAAAACTGAGTTTCCTTGAGAGCTGCTTGGAAGCCTGATGGTGTGTGAAGTTAGTGAGCCAAATGGAGTTGTTCTCCCACAAGAACCACTCGGCTGATCCTTCTTCAATATGCCCTTCACCAACATGCAGTGTTTCCTTGATTGAATTAGCTCTCACACCAATATTTGCGTCTAGAGCCTTTGCATTGAGGGCTATCTGAAAACGGCTGTGGCGCTGAAGTTGCCTGTGAATGTGGAGTTGGTGGCATGTGAAACCCGCATGTGAAGCATTCGTTTATGTGGATGCTCTCCAAGCTTCATTTCAGTCCTAGGCACTCAAAGGGCACTAAGCATAGAGTGTGAAAACTGAGTTTCCTTGAGAGCTGCTTGGAAGCCTGATGGTGTGTGAAGTTAGTGAGCCAAATGGAGTTGTTCTCCCACAAGAACCACTCGGCTGATCCTTCTTCAATATGCCCTTCACCAACATGCAGTGTTTCCTTGATTGAATTAGCTCTCACACCAATATTTGCGTCTAGAGCCTTTGCATTGAGGGCTATCTGAAAACGGCTGTGGCGCTGAAGTTGCCTGTGAATGTGGAGTTGGTGGCATGTGAAACCTGCATGTGGAGCATTCGTTTGTGTGGGATGCTCTACCAGATTCATTCCTAGATAATGCACTCAAGGGGCACTAAACATAGAGTGTGAAAACTGAGTTTCCTTGAGAGCTGCTTGGAAGCCTGATGGTGTGTGAATTTAGTGAGCCAAATGGAGTTGTTCTCCCACAACAACCACTCGGCTGATCCTTCTTCAATATGCCCTTCAACAACATGCAGTGTTTCCTTGATTGAATTAGCCCTCACACCAATATTTGCGTCTAGAGCCTTTGCATTGAGGTCTATCTGAAAACGGCTGTGGCGCTGAAGTTGCCTGAGAATGTGGAGTTGGTGGCATGTGAAAACCGCATGTGGAGCATTTGTTTGTGTGGGATGCTCTACCAGGTTCATTCCTAGATAATGCACTCAAAGGGCACTAAGCATAGAGTGTGAAAACTGAGTTTCCTTGAGAGCTGCTTGGAAGCCTGATGGTGTGTGAAGTTAGTGAGCCAAATGGAGTTGTTCTCCCACAAGAACCACTCGGCTGATCCTTCTTCAATATGCCCTTCACCAACATGCAGTGTTTCCTTGATTGAATTAGCTCTCACACCAATATTTGCGTTTAGAGCCTTTGCATTGAGGGCTATCTGAAAACGGCTGTGGCGCTGAAGTTGCCTGTGAATGTGGAGTTGGTGGCATGTGAAACCCGCATGTGAAGCATTCGTTTATGTGGGATGCTCTCCAAGCTTCATTTCAGTCCTAGGCACTCAAAGGCCACTAAGCATAGAGTGTGAAAACTGAGTTCCTTGAGAGCTGCTTGGAAGCCTGATGGTGTGTGAAGTTAGTGAGCCAAATGGAGTTGTTCTCCCACAACAACCACTCGGCTGATCCTTCTTCAATATGCCCTTCACCAACATGCAGTGTTTCCTTGATTGAATTAGCTCTCACACCAATATTTGCGTCTAGATCCTTTGCATTGAGGGCTATCTGAAAACGGCTATGGCGCTGAAGTTGCCTGAGAATGTGGAGTTGGTGGCATGTGAAACCCGCATGTGGAGCATTCGTTTGTGTGGGATGCTCTACCAGGTTCATTCCTAGATAATGCACTCAAAGGGCACTAAGCATAGAGTGTGAAAACTGAGTTTCCTTGAGAGCTGCTTGGAAGCCTGATGGTGTGTGAAGTTAGTGAGCCAAATGGAGTTGTTCTCCCACAAGAACCACTCGGCTGATCCTTCTTCAATATGCCCTTCACCAACATGCAGTGTTTCCTTGATTGAATTAGCTCTCACACCAATATTTGCGTCTAGAGCCTTTGCATTGAGGGCTCTCTGAAAACGGCTGTGGCGCTGAAGTTGCCTGTGAATGTGGAGTTGGTGGCATGTGAAACCCGCATGTGAAGCATTCGTTTATGTGGGATGCTCACCAGGTTCATTCCTAGATAATTCACTCAAAGGGCACTAAGCATAGAGTGTGAAAACTGAGTTTCCTTGAGAGCTGCTTGGAAGCCTGATGGTGTGTGAAGTTAGTGAGCCAAATGGAGTTGTTCTCCCACAAGAACCACTCGGCTGATCCTTCTTCAATATGCCCTTCACCAACATGCAGTGTTTCCTTGATTGAATTAGCTCTCACACCAATATTTGCGTCTAGAGCCTTTGCATTGAGGGCTATCTGAAAACGGCTGTGGCGCTGAAGTTGCCTGTGAATGTGGAGTTGGTGGCATGTGAAACCCGCATGTGGAGCATTCGTTTGTGTGGGATGCTGACCAAGCTTCATTTCAGTCCTAGGCACTCTAAGGGCACTAAGCATAGAGTGTGAAAACTGAGTTTCCTTGAGAGCTGCTTGGAAGCCTGATGGTGTGTGAAGTTAGTGAGCCAAATGGAGTTGTTCTCCCACAAGAACCACTCGGCTGATCCTTCTTCAATATGCCCTTCAACAACATGCAGTGTTTCCTTGATTGAATTAGCTCTCACACCAATATTTGCATCTAGAGCCTTTGCATTGAGGGCTATCTGAAAACGGCTGTGGCGCTGAAGTTGCCTGTGAATGTGGAGTTGGTGGCATGTGAAACCTGCATGTGGAGCATTCGTTTGTGTGGGATGCTCTACCAGGTTCATTCCTAGATAATGCACTCAAAGGGCACTAAACATAGAGTGTGAAACTGAGTTTCCTTGATAGCTGCTTGGAAGCCTGATGGTGTGTGAAGTTAGTGAGCCAAATGGAGTTGTTCTCCCACAAGAACCACTCGGCTGATCCTTCTTCAATATGCCCTTCACCAACATGCAGTGTTTCCTTGATTGAATTACCTCTCACACCAATATTTGCGTCTAGAGCCTTTGCATTGAGGGCTATCTGAAAACGGCTGTGCCGCTGAAGTTGCCTGTGAATGTGGAGTTGGTGGCATGTGAACCCGCATGTGAAGCATTCGTTTATGTGGGATGCTCTACCAAGTTCATTCCTAGATAATGCACTCAAAGGGCACTAAGCATAGAGTGTGAAAACTGAGTTTCCTTGAGAGCTGCTTGGAAGCCTGATGGTGTGTGAAGTTAGTGAGCCAAATGGTGTTGTTCTCCCACAAGAACCACTCGGCTGATCCTTCTTCAATATGCCCTTCACCAACATGCAGTGTTTCCTTGATTGAATTAGCTCTCACACCAATATTTGCGTCTAGAGCCTTTGCATTGAGGGCTATCTGAAAACGGCTGTGGCGCTGAAGTTGCCTGTGAATGTGGAGTTGGTGGCATGTGAAACCCGCATGTGAAGCATTCGTTTATGTGGGATGCTCACCAGGTTCATTCCTAGATAATTCACTCAAAGGGCACTAAGCATAGAGTGTGAAAACTGAGTTTCCTTGAGAGCTGCTTGGAAGCCTGATGGTGTGTGAAGTTAGTGAGCCAAATGGAGTTGTTCTCCCACAAGAACCACTCGGCTGATCCTTCTTCAATATGCCCTTCACCAACATGCAGTGTTTCCTTGATTGAATTACCTCTCACACCAATATTTGCGTCTAGAGCCTTTGCATTGAGGGCTATCTGAAAACGGCTGTGGCGCTGAAGTTGCCTGAGAATGTGGAGTTGGTGGCATGTGAAACCCGCATGTGGAGCATTCGTTTATGTGAGATGCTCTCCAAGCTTTTTTTCAGTCCTAGGCACTCAAAGGGCACTAAGCATAGAGTGTGAAAACTGAGTTTCCTTGAGAGCTGCTTGGAAGCCTGATGGTGTGTGAAGTTAGTGAGCCAAATGGAGTTGTTCTCCCACAAGAACCACTAGGCTGATCCTTCTTCAATATGCCCTTCACCAACATGCAGTGTTTCCTTGATTGAATTAGCTCTCACACCAATATTTGCGTCTAGAGCCTTTGCATTGAGGGCTATCTGAAAACGGCTGTGGCGCTGAAGTTGCCTGTGAATGTGGAGTTGGTGGCATGTGAAACCTGCATGTGGAGCATTCGTTTGTGTGGGATGCTCTACCAGGTTCATTCCTAGATAATGCACTCAAAGAGCACTAAACATAGAGTGTGAAAACTGAGTTTCCTTGAGAGCTGCTTGGAAGCCTGATGGTGTGTGAAGTTAGTGAGCCAAATGGAGTTGTTCTCCCACAAGAACCATTGGGCTGATTCTTCTTCAATATGCCCTTCACCAATATGCAGTGTTTCCTTGATTGAATTAGCTCTCACACCAATATTTGCGTCTAGAGCCTTTGCATTGAGGGCTATCTGAAAACGGCTATGGCGCTGAAGTTGCCTGTGAATGTGGAGTTGGTGGCATGTGAAACCCGCATGTGAAGCATTCGTTTATGTGGGATGCTCACCAGGTTCATTCCTAGATAATTCACTCAAAGGGCACTAAGCATAGAGTGTGAAAACTGAGTTTCCTTGAGAGCTGCTTGGAAGCCTGATGGTGTGTGAAGTTAGTGAGCCAAATGGAGTTGTTCTCCCACAAGAACCACTCGGCTGATCCTTCTTCAATATGCCCTTCACCAACATGCAGTGTTTCCTTGATTGAATTACCTCTCACACCAATATTTGCGTCTAGAGCCTTTGCATTGAGGGCTATCTGAAAACGGCTGTGGCGCTGAAGTTGCCTGAGAATGTGGAGTTGGTGGCATGTGAAACCCGCATGTGGAGCATTCGTTTATGTGAGATGCTCTCCAAGCTTCATTTCAGTCCTAGGCACTCAAAGAGCACTAAGCATAGAGTGTGAAAACTGAGTTTCCTTGAGAGCTGCTTGGAAGCCTGATGGTGTGTGAAGTTATTGAGCCAAATGGAGTTGTTCTCCCACAAGAACCACTCGGCTGATCCTTCCTCAATATGCCCTTCACCAACATGCAGTGTTTCCTTCATTGAATTAGCTCTCACACCAATATTTGCGTCTAGAGCCTTTGCATTGAGGGCTATCTGAAAACGGCTGTGGCGCTGAAGTTGACTGTGAATGTGGAGTTGGTGGCATGTGAAACCCGCAAGTGGAGCATTCGTAAGTGTGGGATGCTCTACCAGATTCATTCCTAGATAATGCACTCAAAGGGCACTAAGCATAGAGTGTGAAAACTGAGTTTCCTGGAGAGCTGCTTGGAAGCCTGATGGTGTGTGAAGTTAGTGAGCCAAATGGAGTTGTTCTCCCACAAGAACCACTAGGCTGGTCCTTCTTCAATATGCCCGTCACCAACATGCAGTGTTTCCTTGATTGAATTAGCTCTCACACCAATATTTGCGTCTAGAGCCTTTGCATTGAGGGCTATCTGAAAACAGCTGTGGCGCTGAAGTTGCCTGAGAATGTGGAGTTGGTGGCATGTGAAACCCGCATGTGGAGCATTCGTTTATGTGAGATGCTCTCCAAGCTTCATTTCAGTCCTAGGCACTCAAAGAGCACTAAGCATAGAGTGTGAAAACTGAGTTTCCTTGAGAGCTGCTTGGAAGCCTGATGGTGTGTGAAGTTATTGAGCCAAATGGAGTTGTTCTCCCACAAGAACCACTCGGCTGATCCTTCTTCAATATGCCCTTCACCAACATGCAGTGTTTCCTTGATTGAATTAGCTCTCACACCAATATTTGCGTCTAGAGCCTTTGCATTGAGGGCTATCTGAAAACAGCTGTGGCGCTGAAGTTGCCTGTGAATGTGAAGTTGGTGGCATGTGAAACCCGCATGTGAAGCATTCGTTTATGTGGGATGCTCACCAGGTTCATTCCTAGATAATTCACTCAAAGGGCACTAAACATAGAGTGTGAAAACTGAGTTTCCTTGAGAGCTGCTTGGAAGCCTGATGGTGTGCGAAGTTAGTGATCCAAATGGAGTTGTTCTCCCACAAGAACCACTCGGCTGATCCTTCTTCAATATGCCCTTCACCAACATGCAGTGTTTCCTTGATTGAATTACCTCTCACACCAATATTTGCGTCTGGAGCCTTTGCATTGAGGGCTATCTGAAAACGGCTGTGGCGCTGAAGTTGCCTGAGAATGTGGAGTTGGTGGCATGTGAAACCCGCATGTGGAGCATTCGTTTATGTGAGATGCTCTCCAAGCTTCATTTCAGTCCTAGGCACTCAAAGAGCACTAAGCATAGAGTGTGAAAACTGAGTTTCCTTGAGAGCTGCTTGGAAGCCTGATGGTGTGTGAAGTTAGTGAGCCAAATGGAGTTGTTCTCCCACAAGAACCACTAGGCTGGTCCTTCTTCAATATGCCCTTCACCAACATGCAGTGTTTCCTTGATTGAATTAGCTCTCACACCAATATTTGCGTCTAGAGCCTTTGCATTGAGGGCTATCTGAAAACGGCTGTGGCGCTGAAGTTGCCTGTGAATGTGGAGTTGGTGGCATGTGAAACCCGCAAGTGGAGCATTCGTTTGTGTGGGATGCTCTACCAGATTCATTCCTAGATAATGCACTCAAAGGGCACTAAGCATAGAGTGTGAAAACTGAGTTTCCTTGAGAGCTGCTTGGAAGCCTGATGGTGTGTGAAGTTAGTGAGCCAAATGGAGTTGTTCTCCCACAAGAACCACTCGGCTGATCCTTCTTCAGTATGCCCTTCACCAACATGCAGTGTTTCCTTGATTGAATTAGCTCTCACACCAATATTTGCGTCTAGAGCCTTTGCATTGAGGGCTATCTGAAAACGGCTGTGGTGCTGAAGTTGCCTGAGAATGTGGAGTTGGTGGCATGTGAAACCCGCATGTGGAGCATTCGTTTGTGTGGGATGCTCAACAGGTTCATTCCTAGATAATGCACTCAAAGGGCACTAAGCATAGAGTGTGAAAACTGAGTTTCCTTGAGAGCTGCTTGGAAGCCTGATGGTGTGTGAAGTTAGTGAGCCAAATGGAGTTGTTCTCGCACAAGAACCACTCGGCTGGTCCTTCTTCAATATGCCCTTCACCAACATGCAGTGTTTCCTTGATTGAATTAGCTCTCACACCAATATTTGCGTCTAGAGCCTTTGCATTGAGGGCTATCTGAAAACGGCTGTGGCGCTGAAGTTGCCTGTGAATGTGGAGTTGGTGGCATGTGAACCCTGCATGTGGAGCATTCGTTTGTGTGGGATGCTCTACCAGGTTCATTCCTAGATAATGCACTCAAAGAGCACTAAACATAGAGTGTGAAAACTGAGTTTCCTTGAGAGCTGCTTGGAAGCCTGATGGTGTGTGAAGTTAGTGAGCCAAATGGAGTTGTTCTCCCACAAGAACCATTGGGCTGATTCTTCTTCAATATGCCCTTCACCAACATGCAGTGTTTCCTTGATTGAATTAGCTCTCACACCAATATTTGCGTCTAGAGCCTTTGCATTGAGGGCTATCTGAAAACGGCTGTGGCGCTGAAGTTGCCTGTGAATGTGGAGTTGGTGGCATGTGAAACCCGCATGTGAAGCATTCGTTTATGTGGGATGCTCACCAGGTTCATTCCTAGATAATTCACTCAAAGGGCACTAAGCATAGAGTGTGAAAACTGAGTTTCCTTGAGAGCTGCTTGGAAGCCTGATGGTGTGAAGTTAGTGAGCCAAATGGAGTTGTTCTCCCACAAGAACCACTCGGCTGATCCTTCTTCAATATGCCCTTCACCAACATGCAGTGTTTCCTTGATTGAATTAGCTCTCACACCAATATTTGCGTCTAGAGCCTTTGCATTGAGGGCTATCTGAAAACGGCTGTGGCGCTGAAGTTGCCTGAGAATGTGGAGTTGGTGGCATGTGAAACCCGCATGTGGAGCATTCGTTTATGTGAGATGCTCTCCAAGCTTTTTTTCAGTCCTAGGCAGTCAAAGGGCACTAAGCATAGAGTGTGAAAACTGAGTTTCCTTGAGAGCTGCTTGGAAGCCTGATGGTGTGTGAAGTTAGTGAGCCAAATGGAGTTGTTCTCCCACAAGAACCACTCGGCTGATCCTTCTTCAATATGCCCTTCACCAACATGCAGTGTTTCCTTGATTGAATTAGCTCTCACACCAATATTTGCGTCTAGAGCCTTTGCATTGAGGGCTATCTGAAAACGGCTGTGGCGCTGAAGTTGCCTGTGAATGTGGAGTTGGTGGCATGTGAAACCTGCATGTGGAGCATTCGTTTGTGTGGGATGCTCTACCAGATTCATTCCTAGATAATGCACTCAAAGGGCACTAAGCATAGAGTGTGAAAACTGAGTTTCCTTGAGAGCTGCTTGGAAGCCTGATGGTGTGTGAAGTTAGTGAGCCAAATGGAGTTGTTCTCCCACAAGAACCACTCGGCTGATCCTTCTTCAATATGCCCTTCACCAACATGCAGTGTTTCCTTGATTGAATTAGCTCTCACACCAATATTTGCGTCTAGAGCCTTTGCATTGAGGGCTATCTGAAAACGGCTGTGGCGCTGAAGTTGCCTGTGAATGTGGAGTTGGTGGCATGTGAAACCCGCATGTGAAGCATTCGTTTATGTGGGATGCTCTCCAAGCTTCATTTCAGTCCTAGGCACTCAAAGGGCACTAAGCATAGAGTGTGAAAACTGAGTTTCCTTGAGAGCTGCTTGGAAGCCTGATGGTGTGTGAAGTTAGTGAGCCAAATGGAGTTTGTTCTCCCACAAGAACCACTCGGCTGATCCTTCTTCAATATGCCCTTCACCAACATGCAGTGTTTCCTTGATTGAATTAGCTCTCACACCAATATTTGCGTCTAGAGCCTTTGCATTGAGGGCTATCTGAAAACGGCTGTGGCGCTGAAGTTGCCTGTGAATGTGGAGTTGGTGGCATGTGAAACCCGCATGTGGAGCATTCGTTTGTGTGGGATGCTGACCAAGCTTCATTTCAGTCCTAGGCACACAAAGAGCACTAAGCATAGAGTGTGAAAACTGAGTTTCCTTGAGAGCTGCTTGGAAGCCTGATGGTGTGTGAAGTTAGTGAGCCAAATGGAGTTGTTCTCCCACAAGAACCACTAGGCTGGTCCTTCTTCAATATGCCCTTCACCAACATGCAGTGTTTCCTTGATTGAATTAGCTCTCACACCAATATTTGCGTCTAGAGCCTTTGCATTGAGGGCTATCTGAAAACAGCTGTGGCGCTGAAGTTGCCTGTGAATGTGGAGTTGGTGGCATGTGAAACCCGCATGTGAAGCATTCGTTTATGTGGGATGCTCACCAGGTTCATTCCTAGATAATTCACTCAAAGGGCACTAAGCATAGAGTGTGAAAACTGAGTTTCCTTGAGAGCTGCTTGGAAGCCTGGTGGTGTGTGAAGTTAGTGAGCCAAATGGAGTTGTTCTCCCACAAGAACCACTCGGCTGATCCTTCTTCAATATGCCCCTTCACCAACATGCAGTGTTTCCTTGATTGAATTACCTCTCACACCAATATTTGCGTCTAGAGCCTTTGCATTGAGGGCTATCTGAAAACGGCTGTGGCGCTGAAGTTGCCTGAGAATGTGGAGTTGGTGGCATGTGAAACCCGCATGTGGAGCATTCGTTTATGTGAGATGCTCTCCAAGCTTCATTTCAGTCCTAGGCACTCAAAGAGCACTAAGCATAGAGTGTGAAAACTGAGTTTCCTTGAGAGCTGCTTGGAAGCCTGATGGTGTGTGAAGTTATTGAGCCAAATGGAGTTGTTCTCCCACAAGAACCACTCGGCTGATCCTTCCTCAATATGCCCTTCACCAACATGCAGTGTTTCCTTGATTGAATTAGCTCTCACACCAATATTTGCGTCTAGAGCCTTTGCATTGAGGGCTATCTGAAAACGGCTGTGGCGCTGAAGTTGACTGTGAATGTGGAGTTGGTGGCATGTGAAACCCGCAAGTGGAGCATTCGTTTGTGTGGGATGCTCTACCAGATTCATTCCTAGATAATGCACTCAAAGGGCACTAAGCATAGAGTGTGAAAACTGAGTTTCCTTGAGAGCTGCTTGGAAGCCTGATGGTGTGTGAAGTTAGTGAGCCAAATGGAGTTGTTCTCCCACAAGAACCACTAGACTGGTCCTTCTTCAATATGCCCGTCACCAACATGCAGTGTTTCCTTGATTGAATTAGCTCTCACACCAATATTTGCGTCTAGAGCCTTTGCATTGAGGGCTATCTGAAAACAGCTGTGGCGCTGAAGTTGCCTGTGAATGTGGAGTTGGTGGCATGTGAAACCCGCATGTGAAGCATTCGTTTATGTGGGATGCTCACCAGGTTCATTCCTAGATAATTCACTCAAAGGGCACTAAGCATAGAGTGTGAAAACTGAGTTTCCTTGAGAGCTGCTTGGAAGCCTGATGGTGTGTGAAGTTAGTGAGCCAAATGGAGTTGTTCTCCCACAAGAACCACTCGGCTGATCCTTCTTCAATATGCCCTTCACCAACATGCAGTGTTTCCTTGATTGAATTACCTCTCACACCAATATTTGCGTCTAGAGCCTTTGCATTGAGGGCTATCTGAAAACGGCTGTGGCGCTGAAGTTGCCTGAGAATGTGGAGTTGGTGGCATGTGAAACCCGCATGTGGAGCATTCGTTTATGTGAGATGCTCTCCAAGCTTCATTTCAGTCCTAGGCACTCAAAGAGCACTAAGCATAGAGTGTGAAAACTGAGTTTCCTTGAGAGCTGCTTGGAAGCCTGATGGTGTGTGAAGTTATTGAGCCAAATGGAGTTGTTCTCCCACAAGAACCACTCGGCTGATCCTTCTTCAATATGCCCTTCACCAACATGCAGTGTTTCCTTGATTGAATTAGCTCTCACACCAATATTTGCGTCTAGAGCCTTTGCATTGAGGGCTATCTGAAAACAGCTGTGGCGCTGAAGTTGCCTGTGAATGTGAAGTTGGTGGCATGTGAAACCCGCATGTGAAGCATTCGTTTATGTGGGATGCTCACCAGGTTCATTCCTAGATAATTCACTCAAAGGGCACTAAGCATAGAGTGTGAAAACTGAGTTTCCTTGAGAGCTGCTTGGAAGCCTGATGGTGTGCGAAGTTAGTGATCCAAATGGAGTTGTTCTCCCACAAGAACCCCTCGGCTGATCCTTCTTCAATATGCCCTTCACCAACATGCAGTGTTTCCTTGATTGAATTACCTCTCACACCAATATTTGCGTCTAGAGCCTTTGCATTGAGGGCTATCTGAAAACGGCTGTGGCGCTGAAGTTGCCTGAGAATGTGGAGTTGGTGGCATGTGAAACCCGCATGTGGAGCATTCGTTTATGTGAGATGCTCTCCTCAAGCTTCATTTCAGTCCTAGGCACTCAAAGAGCACTAAGCATAGAGTGTGAAAACTGAGTTTCCTTGAGAGCTGCTTGGAAGCCTGATGGTGTGTGAAGTTATTGAGCCAAATGAGTTGTTCTCCCACAAGAACCACTAGGCTGGTCCTTCTTCAATATGCCCTTCACCAACATGCAGTGTTTCCTTGATTGAATTAGCTCTCACACCAATATTTGCGTCTAGAGCCTTTGCATTGAGGGCTATCTGAAAACGGCTGTGGCGCTGAAGTTGCCTGTGAATGTGGAGTTGGTGGCATGTGAAACCCGCATGTGGAGCATTCGTTTGTGTGGATGCTCAACAGGTTCATTCTAGATAATGCACTCAAAGGGCTACTAAGCATAGAGTGTGAAAACTGAGTTTCCTTGAGAGCTGCTTGGAAGCCTGATGGTGTGTGAAGTTAGTGAGCCAAATGGAGTTGTTCTCCCACAAGAACCACTCGGCTGGTCCTTCTTCAATATGCCCTTCACCAACATGCAGTGTTTCCTTGATTGAATTAGCTCTCACACCAATATTTGCGTCTAGAGCCTTTGCATTGAGGGCTATCTGAAAACAGCTGTGGCGCTGAAGTTGCCTGTGAATGTGGAGTTGGTGGCATGTGAAACCCGCATGTGAAGCATTCGTTTATGTGGGATGCTCACCAGGTTCATTCCTAGATAATTCACTCAAAGGGCACTAAGCATAGAGTGTGAAAACTGAGTTTCCTTGAGAGCTGCTTGGAAGCCTGATGGTGTGTGAAGTTAGTGAGCCAAATGGAGTTGTTCTCCCACAAGAACCACTCGGCTGATCCTTCTTCAATATGCCCTTCACCAAAATGCAGTGTTTCCTTGATTGAATTAGCTCTCACACCAATATTTGCGTCTAGAGCCTTTGCATTGAGGGCTATCTGAAAACGGCTGTGGCGCTGAAGTTGCCTGAGAATGTGGAGTTGGTGGCATGTGAAACCCGCATGTGGAGCATTCGTTTATGTGAGATGCTCTCCAAGCTTCATTTCAGTCCTAGGCACTCAAAGAGCACTAAGCATAGAGTGTGAAAACTGAGATTCGTTGAGAGCTGCTTGGAAGCCTGATGGTGTGTGAAGTTATTGAGCCAAATGGAGTTGTTCTCCCACAAGAACCACTCGGCTGATCCTTCTTCAATATGCCCTTCACCAACATGCAGTGTTTCCTTGATTGAATTAGCTCTCACACCAATATTTGCGTCTAGAGCCTTTGCATTGAGGGCTATCTGAAAACGGCTGTGGCGCTGAAGTTGCCTGTGAATGTGGAGTTGGTGGCATGTGAAACCCGCATTTGGAGCATTCGTTTGTGTGGGATGCTCTACCAGATTCATTCCTAGATAATGCACTCAAAGGGCACTAAACATAGAGTGTGAAAACTGAGTTTCCTTGAGAGCTGCTTGGAAGCCTGATGGTGTGTGAAGTTAGTGAGCCAAATGGAGTTGTTCTCCCACAAGAACCACTCGGCTGATCCTTCTTCAATATGCCCTTCACCAACATGCAGTGTTTCCTTGATTGAATTAGCTCTCACACCAATATTTGCGTCTAGAGCCTTTGCATTGAGGGCTATCTGAAAACGGCTGTGGTGCTGAAGTTGCCTGAGAATGTGGAGTTGGTGGCATGTGAAACCCGCATGTGGAGCATTCGTTTGTGTGGGATGCTCTACCAGGTTCATTCCTAGATAATGCACTCAAAGGGCACTAAGCATAGAGTGTGAAAACTGAGTTTCCTTGAGAGCTGCTTGGAAGCCTGATGGTGTGTGAAGTTAGTGAGCCAAATGGAGTTGTTCTCCCACAAGAACCACTAGGCTGGTCCTTCTTCCATATGCCCTTCACCAACATGCAGTGTTTCCTTGATTGAATTAGCTCTCACACCAATATTTGCGTCTAGAGCCTTTGCATTGAGGGCTATCAGAAAACAGCTGTGGCGCTGAAGTTGCCTGTGAATGTGGAGTTGGTGGCATGTGAAACCCGCATGTGAAGCATTCGTTTGTGTGGGATGCTCACCAGGTTCATTCCTAGATAATGCACTCAAAGGGCACTAAGCATAGAGTGTGAAAACTGAGTTTCCTTGAGAGCTGCTTGGAAGCCTGATGGTGTGTGAAGTTAGTGAGCCAAATGGAGTTGTTCTCCCACAAGAACCACTCGGCTGATCCTTCTTCAATATGCCCTTCACCAACATGCAGTGTTTCCTTGATTGAATTAGCTCTCACACCAATATTTGCGTCTAGAGCCTTTGCATTGAGGGCTATCTGAAAACGGCTGTGGCGCTGAAGTTGCCTGAGAATGTGGAGTTGGTGGCATGTGAAACCCGCATGTGGAGCATTTGTTTATGTGAGATGCTCTCCAAGCTTCATTTCAGTCCTAGGCACTCAAAGAGCACTAAGCATAGAGTGTGAAAACTGAGTTTCCTTGAGAGCTGCTTGGAAGCCTGATGGTGTGTGAAGTTATTGAGCCAAATGGAGTTGTTCTCCCACAAGAACCACTCGGCTGATCCTTCTTCAATATGCCCTTCACCAACATGCAGTGTTTCCTTGATTGAATTAGCTCTCACACCAATATTTGCGTCTAGAGCCTTTGCATTGAGGGCTATCTGAAAACGGCTGTGGCGCTGAAGTTGCCTGTGAATGTGGAGTTGGTGGCATGTGAAACCCGCAAGTGGAGCATTTGTAAGTGTGGGATGCTCTACCAGATTCATTCCTAGATAATGCACTCAAAGGGCACTAAACATAGAGTGTGAAAACTGAGTTTCCTTGAGAGCTGCTTGGAAGCCTGATGGTGTGTGAAGTTAGTGAGCCAAATGGAGTTGTTCTCCCACAAGAACCACTAGGCTGATCCTTCTTCAATATGCCCTTCACCAACATGCAGTGTTTCCTTGATTGAATTAGCTCTCACACCAATATTTGCGTCTAGAGCCTTTGCATTGAGGGCTATCTGAAAACAGCTGTGGCGCTGAAGTTGCCTGTGAATGTGGAGTTGGTGGCATGTGAAACCCGCATGTGAAGCATTCGTTTATGTGGGATGCTCACCAGGTTCATTCCTAGATAATTCACTCAAAGGGCACTAAGCATAGAGTGTGAAAACTGAGTTTCCTTGAGAGCTGCTTGGAAGCCTGATGGTGTGTGAAGTTAGTGAGCCAAATGGAGTTGTTCTCCCACAAGAACCACTCGGCTGATCCTTCTTCAATATGCCCTTCACCAACATGCAGTGTTTCCTTGATTGAATTACCTCTCACACCAATATTTGCGTCTAGAGCCTTTGCATTGAGGGCTCTCTGAAAACAGCTGTGGCGCTGAAGTTGCCTGTGAATGTGGAGTTGGTGGCATGTGAAACCCGCATGTGAAGCATTCGTTTATGTGGGATGCTCACCAGGTTCATTCCTAGATAATTCACTCCAAGGGCACTAAGCATAGAGTGTGAAAACTGAGTTTCCTTGAGAGCTGCTTGGAAGCCTGATGGTGTGTGAAGTTAGTGAGCCAAATGGAGTTGTTCTCCCACAAGAACCACTCGGCTGATCCTTCTTCAATATGCCCTTCACCAACATGCAGTGTTTCCTTGATTGAATTACCTCTCACATCAATATTTGCGTCTAGAGCCTTTGCATTGAGGGCTATCTGAAAACGGCTGTGGCGCTGAAGTTGCCTGAGAATGTGGAGTTGGTGGCATGTGAAACCCGCATGTGGAGCATTCGTTTATGTGAGATGCTCTCCAAGCTTCATTTCAGTCCTAGGCACTCAAAGAGCACTAAGCCTAGAGTGTGAAAACTGAGTTTCCTTGAGAGCTGCTTGGAAGCCTGATGTTGTGTGAAGTTAGTGAGCCAAATGGAGTTGTTCTCCCACAAGAACCACTCGGCTGATCCTTCTTCAATATGCCCTTCACCAACATGCAGTGTTTCCTTGATTGAATTAGCTCTCACACCAATATTTGCGTCTAGAGCCTTTGCATTGAGGGCTATCTGAAAACGGCTGTGGCGCTGAAGTTGCCTGTGAATGTGGAGTTGGTGGCATGTGAAACCTGCATGTGGAGCATTCGTTTGTGTGGGATGCTCTACCAGATTCATTCCTAGATAATGCACTCAAAGGGCACTAAACATAGAGTGTGAAAACTGAGTTTCCTTGAGAGCTGCTTGGAAGCCTGATGGTGTGTGAAGTTAGTGAGCCAAATGGAGTTGTTCTCCCACAAGAACCACTCGGCTGATCCTTCTTCAATATGCCCTTCACCAACATGCAGTGTTTCCTTGATTGAATTAGCTCTCACACCAATATTTGCGTCTAGAGCCTTTGCATTGAGGGCTATCTGAAAACGGCTGTGGCGCTGAAGTTGCCTGTGAATGTGGAGTTGGTGGCATGTGAAACCCGCATGTGAAGCATTCGTTTATGTGGGATGCTCTCCAAGCTTCATTTCAGTCCTAGGCACTCAAAGGGCACTAAGCATAGAGTGTGAAAACTGAGTTTCCTTGAGAGCTGCTTGGAAGCCTGATGGTGTGTGAAGTTAGTGAGCCAAATGGAGTTGTTCTCCCACAAGAACCACTCGGCTGATCCTTCTTCAATATGCCCTTCACCAACATGCAGTATTTCCTTGATTGAATTAGCTCTCACACCAATATTTGCGTCTAGAGCCTTTGCATTCAGGGCTATCTGAAAACGGCTGTGGCGCTGAAGTTGCCTGAGAATGTGGAGTTGGTGGCATGTGAAACCCGCATGTGAAGCATTCGTTTGTGTGGGATGCTCTACCAGGTTCATTCCTAGATAATGCACTCAAAGGGCACTAAGCATAGAGTGTGAAAACTGAGTTTCCTTGAGAGCTGCTTGGAAGCCTGATGGTGTGTGAAGTTAATGAGCCAAATGGAGTTGTTCTCCCACAAGAACCACTCGGCTGATCCTTCTTCAATATGCCCTTCACCAACATGCAGTGTTTCCTTGATTGAATTAGCTCTCACACCAATATTTGCGTCTAGAGCCTTTGCATTGAGGGCTATCTGAAAACAGCTGTGGCGCTGAAGTTGCCTGTGAATGTGGAGTTGGTGGCATGTGAAACCCGCATGTGGAGCATTCGTTTGTGTGGGATGCTGACCAAGCTTCCTTTCAGTCCTAGGCACTCAAAGGGCACTAAGCATAGAGTGTGAAAACTGAGTTTCCTTGAGAGCTGCTTGGAAGCCTGATGGTGTGTGAAGTTAGTGAGCCAAATGGAGTTGTTCTCCCACAAGAACCACTCGGCTGATCCTTCTTCAATATGCCCTTCACCAACATGCAGTATTTCCTTGATTGAATTAGCTCTCACACCAATATTTGCGTCTAGAGCCTTTGCATTGAGGGCTATCTGAAAACGGCTGTGGCGCTGAAGTTGCCTGAGAATGTGGAGTTGGTGGCATGTGAAACCCGCATGTGGAGCATTCGTTTGTGTGGGATGCTCTACCAGGTTCATTCCTAGATAATGCACTCAAAGGGCACTAAGCATAGAGTGTGAAAACTGAGTTTCCTTGAGAGCTGCTTGGAAGCCTGATGGTGTGTGAAGTTAGTGAGCCAAATGGAGTTGTTCTCCCACAAGAACCACTCGGCCGATCCTTCTTCAATATGCCCTTCACCAACATGCAGTGTTTCCTTGATTGAATTAGCTCTCACACCAATATTTGCGTCTAGAGCCTTTGCATTGAGGGCTATCTGAAAACGGCTGTGGCGCTGAAGTTGCCTGTGAATGTGGAGTTGGTGGCATGTGAAACCCGCATGTGAAGCATTCGTTTATGTGGGATGCTCTCCAAGCTTCATTTCAGTCCTAGGCACTCAAAGGGCACTAAGCATAGAGTGTGAAAACTGAGTTTCCTTGAGAGCTGCTTGGAAGCCTGATGGTGTGTGAAGTTAGTGAGCCAAATGGAGTTGTTCTCCCACAAGAACCACTCGGCTGATCCTTCTTCAATATGCCCTTCACCAACATGCAGTGTTTCCTTGATTGAATTAGCTCTCACACCAATATTTGCGTCTAGAGCCTTTGCATTGAGGGCTATCTGAAAACGGCTGTGGCGCTGAAGTTGCCTGTGAATGTGGAGTTGGTGGCATGTGAAACCCGCATGTGGAGCATTCGTTTGTGTGGGATGCTGACCAAGCTTCATTTCAGTCCTAGGCACACAAAGAGCACTAAACATAGAGTGTGAAAACTGAGTTTCCTTGAGAGCTGCTTGGAAGCCTGATGGTGTGTGAAGTTAGTGAGCCAAATGGAGTTGTTCTCCCACAAGAACCACTCGGCTGATCCTTCTTCAATATGCCCTTCACCAACATGCAGTGTTTCCTTGATTGAATTAGCTCTCACACCAATATTTGCGTCTAGAGCCTTTGCCTTGAGGGCTATCTGAAAACGGCTGTGGCGCTGAAGTTGCCTGTGAATGTGGAGTTGGTGGCATGTGAAACCCGCATGTGGAGCATTCGTTTGTGTGGGATGCTCACCAGGTTCATTCCTAGATAATGCACTCAAAGGGCACTAAGCATAGAGTGTGAAAACTGAGTTTCGTTGAGAGCTGCTCGGAAGCCTGATGGTGTGTGAAGTTAGTTAGCCAAATGGAGTTGTTCTCCCACAAGAACCACTCGGCTGATCCTTCTTCAATATGCCCTTCACTAACATGCAGTGTTTCCTTGATTGAATTAGCTCTCACACCAATATTTGCGTCTAGAGCCTTTGCATTGAGGGCTATCTGAAAACGGCTGTGGCGCTGAAGTTGCCTGAGAATGTGGAGTTGGTGGCATGTGAAACCCGCATGTGGAGCATTCGTTTATGTGGGATGCTCTCCAAGCTTCATTTCAGTCCTAGGCACTCAAAGGGCACTAAGCATAGAGTGTGAAAACTGAGTTTCCTTGAGAGCTGCTTGGAAGCCTGATGGTGTGTGAAGTTAGTGAGCCAAATGGAGTTGTTCTCCCACAAGAACCACTCGGCTGATCCTTCTTCAATATGCCCTTCACCAACATGCAGTGTTTCCTTGATTGAATTAGCTCTCACACCAATATTTGCGTCTAGAGCCTTTGCATTGAGGGCTATCTGAAAACGGCTGTGGCGCTGAAGTTGCCTGTGAATGTGGAGTTGGTGGCATGTGAAACCCGCATGTGGAGCATTCGTTTGTTTGGGATGCTCTACCAGATTCATTCATAGATAATGCACTCAAAGGGCACTAAACATAGAGTGTGAAAACTGAGTTTCCTTGAGAGCTGCTTGGAAGCCTGATGGTGTGTGAAGTTAGTGAGCCAAATGGAGTTGTTTTCCCACAAGAACCACTAGGCTGGTCGTTCTTCAATATGCCCTTCACCAACATGCAGTGTTTCCTTGATTGAATTAGCTCTCACACCAATATTTGCGTCTAGAGCCTTTGCATTGAGGGCTATCTGAAAACGGCTGTGGCGCTGAAGTTGCCTGTGAATGTGGAGTTGGTGGCATGTGAAACCCGCATGTGGAGCATTCGTTTATGTGGGATGCTCTCTAAGCTTCATTTCACTCCTAGGCACTCAAAGGGCACTAAGCATAGAGTGTGAAAACTGAGTTTCCTTGAGAGCTGCTTGGAAGCCTGATGGTGTGTGAAGTTAGTGAGCCAAATGGAGTTGTTCTCCCACAAGAGCCACTCGTCTGATCCTTCTTCAATATGCCCTTCACCAACATGCAGTGTTTCCTTGATTGAATTACTCTCACACCAATATTTGCATCTAGAGCCTTTGCCTTGAAGGCTATCTGAAAACGGTTGTGGCGCTGAAGTTACCTGTGAATGTGGAGTTGGTGGCATGTGAAACCCGCATGTGGAGCATTCGTTTGTGTGGGATGCTCAACAGGTTCATTCCTACATAATGCACTCAAAGGGCACTAAGCATAAAGTGTGAAAACTGAGTTTCCTTGAGAGCTGCTTGGAAGCCTGATGGTGTGTGAAGTTAGTGAGCCAAATGGAGTTGTTCTCCCACAAGAACCACTCGGCTGATCCTTCTTCAATATGCCCTTCACCAACATGCAGTGTTTCCTTGATTGAATTAGCTCTCACACCAATATTTGCGTCTACAGCCTTTGCATTGAGGGCTATCTGAAAACGGCTGTGGCGCTGAAGTTGCCTGTGAATGTGGAGTTGGTGGCATGTGAAACCCGCATGTGGAGCATTCGTTTGTGTGGGATGCTCACCAGGCTTCATTTTAGTCCTAGGCACTCAAAGGCCACTAAGCATAGAGTGTGAAAACTGAGTTTCCTAGAGAGCTGCTTGGAAGCCTGATGGTGTGTGAAGTTAGTGAGCCAAATGGAGTTGTTCTCCCACAAGAACCACTCGTCTGATCCTTCTTCAATATGCCCTTCACCAACATGCAGTGTTTCCTTGATTGAATTAGCTCTCACACCAATATTTGCGTCTAGAGACTTTGCATTGAGGGCTATCTGAAAACGGGTGTGGTGCTGAAGTTGCCTGTGAATGTGGAGTTGGTGGCATGTGAAACCCGCATTTGGAGCATTCGTTTGTGTGGGATGCTGACCAAGCTTCATTTCAGTCCTAGGCACACAAAGAGCACTAAGCATAGAGTGTGAAAACTGAGTTTCCTTGAGAGCTGCTTGGAAGCCTGATGGTGTGTGAAGTTAGTGAGCCAAATGGAGTTGTTCTCCCACAAGAACCACTCGGCTGATCCTTCTTCAATATGCCCTTCACCAACATGCAGTGTTTCCTTGATTGAATTAGCTCTCACACCAATATTTGCGTCTAGAGCCTTTGCATTGAGGGCTATCTGAAAATGGCTGTGGCGCTGAAGTTGCCTGAGAATGTGGAGTTGGTGGCATGTGAAACCCGCATGTGGAGCATTCGTTTGTGTGGGATGCTCACCAGGTTCATTCCTAGATAATGCACTCAAAGGGCACTAAGCATAGAGTGTGAAAACTGAGTTTCCTTGAGAGCTGCTTGGAAGCCTGATGGTGTGTGAAGTTAGTGAGCCAAATGGAGTTGTTCTCCCACAAGAACCACTCGGCTGATCCTTCTTCAATATGCCCTTCACCAACATGCAGTGTTTCCTTGATTGAATTAGCTCTCACACCAATATTTGCGTCTAGAGCCTTTGCATTGAGGGCTATCTGAAAACTGCTGTGGCGCTGAAGTTGCCTGTGAATGTGGAGTTGGTGGCATGTGAAACCCGCATGTGGAGCATTCGTTTGTGTGGGATGCTGACCAAGCTTCATTTCAGTCCTAGGCACACAAACAGCACTAAACATAGAGTGTGAAAACTGAGTTTCCTTGAGAGCTGCTTGGAAGCCTGATGGTGTGTGAAGTTAGTGAGCCAAATGGAGTTGTTCTCCCACAAGAACCACTCGGCTGATCCTTCTTCAATATGCCCTTCACCAACATGCAGTGTTTCCTTGATTGAATTAGCTCTCACACCAATATTTGCGTCTAGAGCCTTTGCCTTGAGGGCTATCTGAAAACGGCTGTGGCGCTGAAGTTGCCTGTGAATGTGGAGTTGGTGGCATGTGAAACCCGCATGTGGAGCATTCGTTTGTGTGGGATGCTCACCAGGTTCATTCCTAGGTAATGCACTCAAAGGGCACTAAGCATAGAGTGTGAAAACTGAGTTTCGTTGAGAGCTGCTCGGAAGCCTGATGGTGTGTGAAGTTAGTTAGCCAAATGGAGTTGTTCTCCCACAAGAACCACTCGGCTGATCCTTCTTCAATATGCCCTTCACCAACATGCAGTGTTTCCTTGATTGAATTAGCTCTCACACCAATATTTGCGTCTAGAGCCTTTGCATTGAGGGCTATCTGAAAACGGCTGTGGCACTGAAGTTGCCCGTGAATGTGGAGTTGTTGGCATGTGAAACCCGCATGTGGAGCATTCGTTTATGTGGGATGCTCTCCAAGCTTCATTTCACTCCTAGGCACTCAAAGGCCACTAAGCATAGAGTGTGAAAACTGAGTTTCCTTGAGAGCTGCTTGGAAGCCTGATGGTGTGTGAAGTTAGTGAGCCAAATGGAGTTGTTCTCCCACAAGAACCACTCGGCTGATCCTTCTTCAATATGCCCTTCACCAACATGCATTGTTTCCTTGATTGAATTAGCTCTCACACCAATATTTGCGTCTAGAGCCTTTGCATTGAGGGCTATCTGAAAACGGCTGTGGCGCTGAAGTTGCCTGTGAATGTGGAGTTGGTGGCATGTGAAACCCGCATGTGGAGCATTCGTTTGTTTGGGATGCTCTACCAGATTCATTCATAGATAATGCACTCAAAGGGCACTAAACATAGAGTGTGAAAACTGAGTTTCCTTGAGAGCTGCTTGGAAGCCTGATGGTGTGTGAAGTTAGTGAGCCAAATGGAGTTGTTTTCCCACAAGAACCACTAGGCTGGTCGTTCTTCAATATGCCCTTCACCAACATGCAGTGTTTCCTTGATTGAATTAGCTCTCACACCAATATTTGCGTCTAGAGCCTTTGCATTGAGGGCTATCTGAAAACGGCTGTGGCGCTGAAGTTGTCTGTGAATGTGGAGTTGGTGACATGTGAAACCCGCATGTGGAGCATTCGTTTGTGTGGGATGCTCAACAGGTTCATTCCTACATAATGCACTCAAAGGGCACTAAGCATAGAGTGTGAAAACTGAGTTTCCTTGAGAGCTGCTTGGAAGCCTGATGGTGTGTGAAGTTAGTGAGCCAAATGGAGTTGTTCTCCCACAAGAACCACTCGGCTGATCCTTCTTCAATATGCCCTTCACCAACATGCAGTGTTTCCTTGATTGAATTAGCTCTCACACCAATATTTGCGTCTAGAGCCTTTGCATTGAGGGCTATCTGAAAATGGCTGTGGCGCTGAAGTTGCCTGTGAATGTGGAGTTGGTGGCATGTGAAACCCGCATGTGGAGCATTCGTTTATGTGGGATGCTCTCCAAGCTTCATTTCACTCCTAGGCACTCAAAGGGCACTAAGCATAGAGTGTGAAAACTGAGTTTCCTTGAGAGCTGCTTGGAAGCCTGATGGTGTGTGAAGTTAGTGAGCCAAATGGAGTTGTTCTCCCACAAGAGCCACTCGTCTGATCCTTCCTCAATATGCCCTTCACCAACATGCAGTGTTTCCTTGATTGAATTACTCTCACACCAATATTTGCATCTAGAGCCTTTGCCTTGAAGGCTATCTGAAAACGGTTGTGGCGCTGAAGTTACCTGTGAATGTGGAGTTGGTGGCATGTGAAACCCGCATGTGGAGCATTCGTTTGTGTGGGATGCTCAACAGGTTCATTCCTACATAATGCACTCAAAGGGCACTAAGCATAAAGTGTGAAAACTGAGTTTCCTTGAGAGCTGCTTGGAAGCCTGATGGTGTGTGAAGTTAGTGAGCCAAATGGAGTTGTTCTCCCACAAGAACCACTCGGCTGATCCTTCTTCAATATGCCCTTCACCAACATGCAGTGTTTCCTTGATTGAATTAGCTCTCACACCAATATTTGCGTCTAGAGCCTTTGCATTGAGGGCTATCTGAAAACGGCTGTGGCGCTGAAGTTGCCTGTGAATGTGGAGTTGGTGGCATGTGAAACCCGCATGTGGAGCATTCGTTTGTGTGGGATGCTCACCAGGCTTCATTTTAGTCCTAGGCACTCAAAGGCCACTAAGCATAGAGTGTGAAAACTGAGTTTCCTAGAGAGCTGCTTGGAAGCCTGATGGTGTGTGAAGTTAGTGAGCCAAATGGAGTTGTTCTCCCACAAGAACCACTCGTCTGATCCTTCTTCAATATGCCCTTCACCAACATGCAGTGTTTCCTTGATTGAATTAGCTCTCACACCAATATTTGCATCTAGAGCCTTTGCATTGAGGGCTATCTGAAAACGGCTTTGGCGCTGAAGTTGCCTGTGAATGTGGAGTTGGTGGCATGTGAAACCCGCATGTGGAGCATTCGTTTGTGTGGGATGCTCTACCAGATTCATTCATAGATAATGCACTCAAAGGGCACTAAACATAGAGTGTGAAAACTGAGTTTCCTTGAGAGCTGCTTGGAAGCCTGATGGTGTGTGAAGTTAGTGAGCCAAATGGAGTTGTTTTCCCACAAGAACCACTAGGCTGGTCGTTCTTCAATATGCCCTTCACCAACATGCAGTGTTTCCTTGATTGAATTAGCTCTCACACCAATATTTGCGTCTAGAGCCTTTGCATTGAGGGCTATCTGAAAACGGCTGTGGCGCTGAAGTTGTCTGTGAATGTGGAGTTGGTGGCATGTGAAACCCGCATGTGGAGCATTCGTTTGTGTGGGATGCTCACCAGGTTCATTCCTACATAATGCACTCAGAGGGCACTAAGCATAGAGTGTGAAAACTGAGTTTCCTTGAGAGCTGCTTGGAAGCCTGATGGTGTGTGAAGTTAGTGAGCCAAATGGAGTTGTTCTCCCACAAGAACCACTCGGCTGATCCTTCTTCAATATGCCCTTCACCAACATGCAGTGTTTCCTTGATTGAATTAGCTCTCACACCAATATTTGCGTCTAGAGCCTTTGCATTGAGGGCTATCTGAAAATGGCTGTGGCGCTGAAGTTGCCTGTGAATGTGGAGTTGGTGGCATGTGAAACCCGCATGTGGAGCATTCGTTTATGTGGGATGCTCTCCAAGCTTCATTTCACTCCTAGGCACTCAAATGGCACTAAGCATAGAGTGTGAAAACTGAGTTTCCTTGAGAGCTGCTTGGAAGCCTGATGGTGTGTGAAGTTAGTGAGCCAAATGGAGTTGTTCTCCCACAAGAACCACTCGGCTGATCCTTCTTCAATATGCCCTTCACCAACATGCAGTGTTTCCTTGATTGAATTAGCTCTCACACCAATATTTGCATCTAGAGCCTTTGCCTTGAAGGCTATCTGAAAACGGTTGTGGCGCTGAAGTTACCTGTGAATGTGGAGTTGGTGGCATGTGAAACCCGCATGTGGAGCATTCGTTTGTGTGGGATGCTCTACCAGGTTCATTCCTAGATAATGCACTCAAAGGGCACTAAGCATAGAGTGTGAAAACTGAGTTTCCTTGAGAGCTGCTTAGAAGCCTGATGGTGTGTGAAGTTAGTGAGCCAAATGGAGTTGTTCTCCCACAAGAACCACTCGGCTGATCCTTCTTCAATATGCCCTTACCAACATGCAGTGTTTCCTTGATTGAATTAGCTCTCACACCAATATTTGCGTCTAGAGCCTTTGCATTGAGGGCTATCTGAAAACGGCTGTGGTGCTGAAGTTGCCTGTGAATGTGGAGTTGGTGGCATGTGAAACCCGCATGTGGAGCATTCGTTTGTGTGGGATGCTCGACCAGGTTCATTCCTAGATAATGCACTCAAAGGGCACTAAGCATAGAGTGTGAAAACTGAGTTTCCTTGAGAGCTGCTTGGAAGCCTGATGGTGTGTGAAGTTAGTGAGCCAAATGGAGTTGTTCTCCCACAAGAACCACTCGGCTGATCCTTCTTCAATATGCCCTTCACCAACATGCAGTGTTTCCTTGATTGAATTAGCTCTCACACCAATATTTGCTTCTAGAGCCTTTGCATTGAGGGCTATCTGAAAACGGCTGTGGCGCTGAAGTTGCCTGTGAATGTGGAGTTGGTGGCATGTGAAACCCGCATGTGGAGCATTCGTTTGTGTGGGATGCTGACCAAGCTTCATTTCAGTCCTAGGCACACAAAGAGCACTAAGCATAGAGTGTGAAAACTGAGCTTCCTTGAGAGCTGCTTGGAAGCCTGATGGTGTGTGAAGTTAGTGAGCCAAATGGAGTTGTTCTCCCACAAGAGCCACTCGTCTGATCCTTCTTCAATATGCCCTTCACCAACATGCAGTGTTTCCTTGATTGAATTAGCTCTCACACCAATATTTGCATCTAGAGCCTTTTCCTTGATGGCTATCTGAAAACGGCTGTGGCGCTGAAGTTGCCTGTGAATGTGGAGTTGGTGGCATGTGAAACCCGCATGTGGAGCATTCGTTTGTTTGGGATGCTCTACCAGGTTCATTCCTAGATAATGCACTCAAAGGGCACTAAGCATAGAGTGTGAAAACTGAGTTTCCTTGAGAGCTGCTTGAAAGCCTGATGGTGTGTGAAGTTAGTGAGCCAAATGGAGTTGTTCTCCCACAAGAACCACTAGGCTGGTCCTTCTTCAATATGCCCTTCACCAACATGCAGTGTTTCCTTGATTGAATTAGCTCTCACACCAATATTTGCTTCTAGAGCCTTTGCATTGTGTGGCGCTGAAGTTGCCTGTGAATGTGGAGTTGGTGGCATGTGAAACCCGCATGTGGAGCATTCGTTTGTTTGGGATGCTCTACCAGGTTCATTCCTAGATAATGCACTCAAATGGCACTAAGCATAGAGTGTGAAAACTGAGTTTCCTTGAGAGCTGCTTGGAAGCCTGATGGTGTGTGAAGTTAGTGAGCCAAATGGAGTTGTTCTCCCACAAGAACCACTAGGCTGGTCCTTCTTCAATATGCCCTTCACCAATATGCAGTGTTTCCTTGATTGAATTAGCTCTCACACCAATATTTGCGTCTAGAGCCTTTGCATTGAGAGCTATCTGAAAACGGCTGTGGCGCTGAAGTTGCTTGTGAAAGTGGAGTTGGTGGCATGTGAAACCCGCATGTGGAGCATTCGTTTGTGTGGGATGCTCTACCAGGTTCATTCCTAGATAATGCACTCAAAGGGCACTAAGCATAGAGTGTGAAAACTGAGTTTCCTTGAGAGCTGCTTGGAAGCCTGATGGTGTGTGAAGTTAGTGAGCCAAATGGAGTTGTTCTCCCACAAGAACCACTCGGCTGATCCTTCTTCAATATGCCCTTCATCAACATGCAGTGTTTCCTTGATTGAATTAGCTCTCACACCAATATTTGCGTCTAGAGCCTTTGCATTGAGGGCTATCTGAAAACGGCTGTGGCGCTGAAGTTGCCTGTGAATGTGGAGTTGTTGGCATGTGAAACCCGCATGTGGAGCATTCGTTTGTGTGGGATGCTGACCAAGCTACATTTCAGTCCTAGGCACACAAAGAGCACTAAGCATAGAGTGTGAAAACTGAGTTTCCTTGAGAGCTGCTTGGAAGCCTGATGGTGTGTGAAGTTAGTGAGCCAAATGGAGTTGTTCTCCCACAAGAAACACTAGGCTGGTCCTTCTTCAATATGCCCTTCACCAATATGCAGTGTTTCCTTGATTGAATTAGCTCTCACACCAATATTTGCGTCTAGAGCCTTTGCATTGAGAGCTATCTGAAAACGGCTGTGGCGCTGAAGTTGCTTGTGAAAGTGGAGTTGGTGGCATGTGAAACCCGCATGTGGAGCATTCGTTTGTGTGGGATGCTCTACCAGGTTCATTCCTAGATAATGCACTCAAAGGGCACTAAGCATAGAATGTGAAAACTGAGTTTCCTTGAGAGCTGCTTGGAAGCCTGATGGTGTGTGGAGTTAGTGAGCCAAATGGAGTTGTTCTCCCACAAGAACCACTCGGCTGATCCTTCTTCAATATGCCCTTCACCAACATGCAGTGTTTCCTTGATTGAATTAGCTCTCACACCAATATTTGCGTCTAGAGCCTTTGCATTGAGGGCTATCTGAAAATGGCTGTGGCGCTGAAGTTGCCTGTGAATGTGGAGTTGTTGGCATGTGAAACCCGCATGTGGAGCATTCGTTTGTGTGGGATGCTGACCAAGCTTCATTTCAGTCCTAGGCACACAAAGAGCACTAAGCATAGAGTGTGAAAACTGAGTTTCCTTGAGAGCTGCTTGGAAGCCTGATGGTGTGTGAAGTTAGTGAGCCAAATGGAGTTGTTCTCCCACAAGAACCACTCGGCTGATCCTTCTTCAATATGCCCTTCAATAACATGCAGTGTTTCCTTGATTGAATTAGCTCTCACACCAATATTTGCGTCTAGAGCCTTTGCATTGAGGGCTATCTGAAAACGGCTGTGGCGCTGAAGTTGCCTGTGAATGTGGAGTTGGTGGCATGTGAAACCCGCATGTGGAGCATTCGTTTGTGTGGGATGCTCAACAGGTTCATTCCTAGATAATGCACTCAAAGGGCACTAAGCATAGAGTGTGAAAACTGAGTTTCCTTGAGAGCTGCTTGGAAGCCTGATGGTGTGTGAAGTTAGTGAGCCAAATGGAGTTGTTCTCCCACAAGAACCACTCGGCTGATTCTTCTTCAATATGCCCTTCACCAACATGCAGTGTTTCCTTGATTGAATTAGCTCTCACACCAATATTTGCGTCTAGAGCCTTTGCATTGAGGGCTATCTGAAAACGGCTGTGGCGCTGAAGTTGCCTGTGAATGTGGAGTTGTTGGCATGTGAAACCCGCATGTGGAGCATTCGTTTGTGTGGGATGCTGACCAAGCTTCATTTCAGTCCTAGGCACACAAAGAGCACTAAGCATAGAGTGTGAAAACTGAGTTTCCTTGAGAGCTGCTTGGAAGCCTGATGGTGTGTGAAGTTAGTGAGCCAAATGGAGTTGTTCTCCCACAAGAACCACTCGGCTGATTCTTCTTCAATATGCCCTTCACCAACATGCAGTGTTTCCTTGATTGAATTAGCTCTCACACCAATATTTACGTCTAGAGCCTTTGCATTGAGGGCTATCTGAAAACGGCTGTGGCGCTGAAGTTGCCTGTGAATGTGGAGTTGGTGGCATGTGAAACCCGCATGTGGAGCATTCGTTTATGTGGGATGCTCTCCAAGCTTCATTTCAGTCCTAGGCATACAAAGGGCACTAAGCATAGATTGTGAAAACTGAGTTTCCTTGAGAGCTGCTTGGAAGCCTGATGGTGTGTGAAGTTAGTGAGCCAAATGGAGTTGTTCTCCCACAAGAACCACTAGGCTGATCCTTCTTCAATATGCCCTTCACCAACATGCAGTGTTTCCTTGATTGAATTAGCTCTCACACCAATATTTGCGTCTAGAGCCTTTGCATTGAGGGCTATCTGAAAACGGCTGTGGCGCTGAAGTTGCCTGTGAATGTGGAGTTGGTGGCATGTGAAACCCGCATGTGGAGCATTCGTTTATGTGGGATGCTCTACCAGGTTCATTCCTACATAATGCACTCAAAGAGCACTAAGCATAGAGTGTGAAAACTGAGTTTCCTTGAGAGCTGCTTGGAAGCCTGATGGTGTGTGAAGTTAGTGAGCCAAATGGAGTTGTTCTCCCACAAGAACCACTCGGCTGATCCTTCTTCAATATGCCCTTCACCAACATGCAGTGTTTCCTTGATTGAATTAGCTCTCACACTAATATTTGTGTCTAGAGCCTTTGCATTGAGTGCTATCTGAAAACGGCTGTGGCGCTGAAGTTGCTTGTGAAAGTGGAGTTGGTGGCATGTGAAACCCGCATGTGGAGCATTCGTTTGTGTGGGATGCTCTACCAGGTTCATTCCTAGATAATGCACTCAAAGGGCACTAAGCATAGAATGTGAAAACTGAGTTTCCTTGAGAGCTGCTTGGAAGCCTGATGGTGTGTGAAGTTAGTGAGCCAAATGGAGTTGTTCTCCCACAAGAGCCACTCGTCTGATCCTTCTTCAATATGCCCTTCTCCAACATGCAGTGTTTCCTTGATTGAATTAGCTCTCACACCAATATTTGCATCTAGAGCCTTTGCATTGAGGGCTATCTGAAAACGGCTGTGGCGCTGAAGTTGCCTGTGAATGTGGAGTTGGTGGCATGTGAAACCCGCATGTCGAGCATTCGTTTGTTTGTGTGGGATGCTCGACCAGGTTCATTCCTAGATAATGCACTCAAAGGGCACTAAGCATAGAGTGTGAAAACTGAGTTTCCTTGAGAGCTGCTTGGAAGCCTGATGGTGTGTGAAGTTAGTGAGCCAAATGGAGTTGTTCTCCCACAAGAACCACTAGGCTGGTCCTTCTTCAATATGCCCTTTACCAACATGCAGTGTTTCCTTGATTGAATTAGCTCTCACACCAATATTTGCGTCTAGAGCCTTTGCATTGAGGGCTATCTGAAAACGGCTGTGGCGCTGAAGTTGCCTGAGAATGTGGAGTTGGTGGCATGTGAAACCCGCATGTGGAGCATTCGTTTATGTGGGATGCTCTCCAAGCTTCATTTCAGTCCTAGGCCCTCAAAGGGCACTAAACATAGAGTGTGAAAACTGAGTTTCCTTGAGAGCTGCTTGGAAGCCTGATGGTGTGTGAAGTTAGTGAGCCAAATGGAGTTGTTCTCCCACAAGAACCACTCGGCTGATCCTTCTTCAATATGCCCTTCACCAACATGCATTGTTTCCTTGATTGAATTAGCTCTCACACCAATATTTGCGTCTAGAGCCTTTGCATTGAGGGCTATCTGAAAACGGCTGTGGCGCTGAAGTTGCCTGTGAATGTGGAGTTGGTGGCATGTGAAACCCGCATGTGGAGCATTCGTTTGTGTGGGATGCTGACCAAGCTTCATTTCAGTCCTAGGCACACAAAGAGCACTAAGCATAGAGTGTGAAAACTGAGTTTCCTTGAGAGCTGCTTGGAAGCCTGATGGTGTGTGAAGTTAGTGAGCCAAATGGAGTTGTTCTCCCACAAGAACCGCTCGGCTGATTCTTTTTCAATATGCCCTTCACCAACATGCAGTGTTTCCTTGATTGAATTAGCTCTCAAACCAATATTTGCGTCTAGAGCTTTTGCATTGAGGGCTATCTGAAAACGGCTGTGGCACTGAAGTTGCTTGTGAATGTGGAGTTGGTGGCATGTGAAACCCGCATGTCGAGCATTCGTTTGTGTGGGATGCTCTACCAGGTTCATTCCTAGATAATGCACTCAAAGGGCACTAAGCATAGAGTGTGAAAACTGAGTTTCCTTGAGAGCTGCTTGGAAGCCTGATGGTGTGTGAAGTTAGTGAGCCAAATGGAGTTGTTCTCCCACAAGATCCACTCGGCTGATCCTTCTTCAATATGCCCTTCACCAACATGCAGTGTTTCCTTGATTGAATTAGCTCTCACACCAATATTTGCGTCTAGAGCCTTTGCATTGAGGGCTATCTGAAAACGGCTGTGGCGCTGAAGTTGCCTGTGAATGTGGAGTTGGTGGCATGTGAAACCCGCATGTGGAGCATTCGTTTATGTGGAATGCTCTCCAAGCTTCATTTCAGTCCTAGGCATACAAAGGGCACTAAGCATAGAGTGTGAAAACTGAGTTTCCTTGAGAGCTGCTTGGAAGCCTGATGGTGTGTGAAGTTAGTGAGCCAAATGGAGTTGTTCTCCCACAAGAACCACTCGGCTGATCCTTCTTCAATATGCCCTTCACCAACATGCATTGTTTCCTTGATTGAATTAGCTCTCACAGCAATATTTGCGTCTAGAGCCTTTGCATTGAGGGCTATCTGAAAACGGCTGTGGCGCTGAAGTTGCCTGTGAATGTGGAGTTGGTGGCATGTGAAACCCGCATGTGGAGCATTCGTTTGTGTGGGATGCTCACCAGGTTCATTCCTAGATAATGCACACAAACTGCCCAAAGCATAGAGTGTGAAAACTGAGTTTCCTTGAGAGCTGCTTGGAAGCCTGATGGTGTGTGAAGTTAGTGAGCCAAATTGAGTTGTTCTCCCACAAGAAACACTAGGCTGGTCCTTCTTCAATATGCCCTTCACCAACATGCAGTGTTTGCTTGATTGAATTAGCTCTCACACCAATATTTGCGTCTAGAGCCTTTGCATTGAGGGCTATCTGAAAACGGCTGTGGCGCTGAAGTTGCCTGTGAATGTGGAGTTGGTGGCATGTGAAACCCGCATGTGGAGCATTCGTTTATGTGGGATGCTCTCCAAGCTTCATTTCAGTCCACGGCACTCAAAGGGCACTAAGCATAGAGTGTGAAAACTGAGTTTCCTTGAGAGCTGCTTGGAAGCCTGATGGTGTGTGAAGTTAGTGAACCAAATGGAGTTGTTCTCCCACAAGAACCACTCGGCTGATCCTTCTTCAATATGCCCTTCACCAACATGCAGTGTTTCCTTGATTGAATTAGCTCTCACACCAATATTTGCGTCTAGAGCCTTTGCATTGAGGGCTATCTGAAAACGGCTGTGGCGCTGAAGTTGCCTGTGAATGTGGAGTTGGTGGCATGTGAAACCCGCATGTGGAGCATTCGTTTGTGTGGGATGCTCTACCAGGTTCATTCCTAGATAATGCACTCAAAGGGCACTAAGCATAGAGTGTGAAAACTGAGTTTCCTTGAGAGCTGCTTGGAAGCCTGATGGTGTGTGAAGTTAGTGAGCCGAATGGAGTTGTTCTCCCAGAAGAACCACTCGGCTGATCCTTCTTCAATATGCCCTTCACCAACATGCATGGTTTCCTTGATTGAATTAGCTCTCACACCAATATTTGCGTCTAGAGCCTTTGCATTGAGGGCTATCTGAAAACGGCTGTGGCGCTGAAGTTGCCTGTGAATGTGGAGTTGGTGGCATGTGAAACCCGCATGTGGAGCATTCGTTTGTGTGGGATGCTCTACCAGGTTCATTCCTAGATAATGCACTCAAAGGGCACTAAGGATAGAGTGTGAAAACTGAGTTTCCTTGAGAGCTGCTTGGAAGCCTGATGGTGTGTGAAGTTAGTGAGCCAAATGGAGTTGTTCTCCCACAAGTACCACTCGGCTGATCCTTCTTCAATATGCCCTTCACCAACATGCAGTGTTTCCTTGATTGAATTAGCTCTCACACCAATATTTGCGTCTAGAGCCTTTGCATTGAGGGCTATCTGAAAATGGCTGTGGCGCTGAAGTTGCCTGTGAATGTGGAGTTGGTGGCATGTGAAACCCGCATGTGGAGCATTCGTTTGTGTGGGATGCTCAACAGGTTCATTCCTACATAATGCACTCAAAGGGCACTAAGCATAGAGTGTGAAAGCTGAGTTTCCTTCAGAGCTGATTGGAAGCCTGATGGTGTGTGAAGTTAGTGAGCCAAATGGAGTTGTTCTCCCACAAGAACCACTCGGCTGATCCTTCTTCAATATGCCCTTCACCAACATGCAGTGTTTCCTTGATTGAATTAGCTCTCACACCAATATTTGCGTCTAGAGCCTTTGCATTGAGTGCTATCTGAAAACGGCTGTGGCGCTGAAGTTGCCTGAGAATGTGGAGTTGGTGGCAGGTGAAACACGCATGTGGAGCATTCGTTTATGTGGGATGCTCTCCAAACTTCATTTCAGTCCTAGGCACTCAAAGGGCACTAAGCATAGAGTGTGAAAACTGAGTTTCCTTGAGAGCTGCTTGGAAGCCTGATGGTGTGTGAAGTTAGTGAGCCAAATGGAGTTGTTCTCCCACAAGAGCCACTCGTCTGATCCTTCTTCAATATGCCCTTCACCAACATGCAGTGTTTCCTTGATTGAATTAGCTTCACACCAATATTTGCATCTAGAGCCTTTGCCTTGAGGGCTATCTGAAAACGGCTGTGGCGCTGAAGTTGCCTGTGAATGTGGAGTTGGTGGCATGTGAAACCCGCATGTGGAGCATTCGTTTGTTTGTGTGGGATGCTCGACCAGGTTCATTCCTAGATAATGCACTCAAAGGGCACTAAGCATAGAGTGTGAAAACTGAGTTTCCTTGAGAGCTGCTTGGAAGCCTGATGGTGTGTTAAGTTAGTGAGCCAAATGGAGTTGTTCTCCCACAAGAACCACTAGGCTGGTCCTTCTTCAATATGCCCTTCACCAACATGCAGTGTTTCCTTGATTGAATTAGCTCTCACACCAATATTTGCGTCTAGAGCCTTTGCATTGAGGGCTATCTGAAAACGGCTGTGGCGCTGAAGTTGCCTGTGAATGTGGAGTTGGTGGCATGTGAAACCCGCATGTGGAGCCTTAGTTTATGTGGGATGCTCTCCAAGCTTCATTTCACTCCTAGGCACTCAAAGGGCACTAAGCATAGAGTGTGAAAACTGAGTTTCCTTGAGAGCTGCTTGGAAGCCTGATGGTGTGTGAAGTTAGTGAGCCAAATGGAGTTGTTCTCCCACAAGAACCACTCGGCTGATCCTTCTTCAATATGCCCTTCACCAACATGCATTGTTTCCTTGATTGAATTAGCTCTCACACCAATATTTGCGTCTAGAGCCTTTGCATTGAGGGCTATCTGAAAACGGCTGTGGCGCTGAAGTTGCCTGTGAATGTGGAGTTGGTGGCATGTGAAACCCGCATGTGGAGCATTCGTTTGTGTGGGATGCTCTACCAGGTTCATTCCTAGATAATGCACTCAAAGGGCACTAAGGATAGAGTGTGAAAACTGAGTTTCCTTGAGAGCTGCTTGGAAGCCTGATGGTGTGTGAAGTTAGTGAGCCAAATGGAGTTGTTCTCCCACAAGAACCACTAGGCTGATCCTTCTTCAATATGCCCTTCACCAACATGCAGTGTTTCCTTGATTGAATTAGCTCTCACACCAATATTTGCGTCTAGAGCCTTTGCATTGAGGGCTATCTGAAAACGGCTGTGGCGCTGAAGTTGCCTGTGAATGTGGAGTTGGTGGCATGTGAAACCCGCATGTGGAGCATTCGTTTATGTGGGATGCTCTACCAGGTTCATTCCTAGATAATGCACTCAAATGGCACTAAGCATAGAGTGTGAAAACTGAGTTTCCTTGAGAGCTGCTTGGAAGCCTGATGGTGTGTGAAGTTAGTGAGCCAAATGGAGTTGTTCTCCCACAAGAACCACTCGGCTGATCCTTCTTCAATATGCCCTTCACCAACATGCAGTGTTTCCTTGATTGAATTAGCTCTCAAACCAATATTTGCGTCTAGAGCCTTTGCATTGAGGGCTATCTGAAAACGGTTGTGGCGCTGAAGTTGCCTGAAATGCGGAGTTGGTGACATGTGAAACCCGTATGTGGAGCATTCGTAAGTGTGGGATGCTGACCAAGCTTCATTTCATTTCTAGGCACACAAAGAGCACTAAGCATAGAGTGTGAAAACTGAGTTTCCTTGAGATCTGCTTGGAAGCCTGATGGTGTGTGAAGTTAGTGAGCCAAATGGAGTTGTTCTCCCACAAGAACCACTCGGCTGATCCTTCTTCAATATGCCCTTCACCAACATGCAGTGTTTCCTTGATTGAATTAGCTCTCACACCAATATTTGCGTCTAGAGCCTTTGCATTGAGGGCTATCTGAAAACGGCTGTGGCGCTGAAGTTGCCTGTGAATGTGGAGTTGGTGGCATGTGAAACCCGCATGTGGAGCATTCGTTTGTGTGGGATGCTCTACCAGGTTCATTCCTACATAATGCACTCAAAGGGCACTAAGCATAGAGTGTGAAAACTGAGTTTCCTTGAGAGCTGCTTGGAAGCCTGATGGTGTGTGAAGTTAGTGAGCCAAATGGAGTTGTTCTCCCACAAGAACCACTCGGCTGATCCTTCTTCAATATGCCCTTCAACAACATGCAGTGTTTCCTTGATTGAATTAGCTCTCACACCAATATTTGCGTCTAGAGCCTTTGCATTGAGGGCTATCTGAAAACGGCTGTGGCGCTGAAGTTGCCTGTGAATGTGGAGTTGGTGGCATGTGAAACCCGCATGTGGAGCATTCGTTTGTGTGGGATGCTCTACCAGGTTCATTCCTAGATAATGCACTCAAAGGGCACTAAGCATAGAGTGTGAAAACTGAGTTTCCTTGAGAGCTGCTTGAAAGCCTGATGGTGTGTGAAGTTAGTGAGCCAAATGGAGTTGTTCTCCCACAAGAACCACTCGGCTGATCCTTCTTCAATATGCCCTTCACCAACATGCAGTGTTTCCTTGATTGAATTAGCTCTCACACAAATATTTGCGTCTAGAGCCTTTGCATTGAGGGCTATCTGAAAATGGCTGTGGCGCTGAAGTTGCCTGTGAATGTGGAGTTGGTGGCATGTGAAACCCGCATGTGGAGCATTCGTTTGTTTGGGATGCTCTACCAGATTCATTCCCAGATAATGCACTAAACGGGCACTAAGCTTAGAGTGTGAAAACTGAGCTTCCTTGAGAGCTGCTTGGAAGCCTGATGGTGTGTGAAGTTAGTGAGCCAAATGGAGTTGTTCTCCCACAAGAACCACTCGGCTGATCCTTCTTCAATATGCCCTTCACCAACATGCAGTGTTTCCTTGATTGAATTAGCTCTCACACCAATATTTGCGTCTAGAGCCTTTGCATTGAGGGCTATCTGAAAACGGCTGTGGCGCTGAAGTTGCCTGAGAATGTTTAGTTGGTGGCATGTGAAACCCGCATGTGGAGCATTCGTTTGTGTGGGATGCTGACCAAGCTTCATTTCAGTCCTAGGCACACAAAGAGCACTAAGCATAGAGTGTGAAAACTGAGTTTCCTTGAGAGCTGCTTGGAAGCCTGATGGTGTGTGAAGTTAGTGAGCCAAATGGAGTTGTTCTCCCACAAGAACCACTCGGCTGATCCTTCTTCAATATGCCCTTCAATAACATGCAGTGTTTCCTTGATTGAATTAGCTCTCACACCAATATTTGCGTCTAGAGCCTTTGCATTGAGGGCTATCAGAAAATGGCTGTGGCGCTGAAGTTGCCTGTGAATGTGGAGTTGGTGGCATGTGAAACCCGCATGTGGAGCATTCGTTTATGTGGGATGCTCTACCAGGTTCATTCCTAGATAATGCACTCAAATGGCACTAAGCATAGAGTGTGAAAACTGAGTTTCCTTGAGAGCTGCTTGGAAGCCTGATGGTGTGTGAAGTTAGTGAGCCAAATGGAGTTGTTCTCCCACAAGAACCACTAGGCTGGTCCTTCTTCAATATGCCCTTCACCAATACGCAGTGTTTCCTTGATTGAATTAGCTCTCACACCAATATTTGCGTCTAGAGCCTTTGCATTGAGAGGTATCTGAAAACGGCTGTGGCGCTGAAGTTGCTTGTGAAAGTGGAGTTGGTGGCATGTGAAACCCGCATGTGGAGCATTCGTTTGTGTGGGATGCTCTACCAGGTTCATTCCTAGATAATGCACTCAAAGGGCACTAAGCATAGAGTGTGAAAACTGAGTTTCCTTGAGAGCTGCTTGGAAGCCTGATGGTGTGTGAAGTTAGTGAGCCAAATGGAGTTGTTCTCCCACAAGAACCACTCGGCTGATCCTTCTTCAATATGCCCTTCACCAACATGCAGTGTTTCCTTGATTGAATTAGCTCTCACACCAATATTTGCGTCTAGAGCCTTTGCATTGAGGGCTATCTGAAAACGGCTGTGGCGCTGAAGTTGCCTGTGAATGTTTAGTTGGTGGCATGTGAAACCCGCATGTGGAGCATTCGTTTGTGTGGGATGCTGACCAAGCTTCATTTCAGTCCTAGGCACACAAAGAGCACTAAGCATAGAGTGTGAAAACTGAGTTTGCTTGGGAGCTGCTTGGAAGCCTGATGGTGTGTGAAGTTAGTGAGCCAAATGGAGTTGTTCTCCCACAAGAACCACTCGGCTGATCCTTCTTCAATATGCCCTTCAATAACATGCAGTGTTTCCTTGATTGAATTAGCTCTCACACCAATATTTGCGTCTAGAGCCTTTGCATTGAGGGCTATCTGAAAACGGCTGTGGCGCTGAAGTTGCCTGTGAATGTGGAGTTGGTGGCATGTGAAAGCCGCATGTGGAGCATTCGTTTGTGTGGGATGCTCTACCAGGTTCATTCCTAGATAATGCACTCAAAGGGCACTAAGCATAGAGTGTGAAAACTGAGTTTCCTTGAGAGCTGCTTGGAAGCCTGATGGTGTGTGAAGTTAGTGAGCCAAATGGAGTTGTTCTCCCACAAGAACCACTCGGCTGATCCTTCTTCAATATGCCCTTCACCAACATGCAGTGTTTCCTTGATTGAATTAGCTCTCACACCAATATTTGCGTCTAGAGCCTTTGCATTGAGGGCTATCTGAAAACGGCTGTGGCGCTGAAGTTGCCTGTGAATGTGGAGTTGGTGGCATGTGAAACCCGCATGTGGAGCATTCGTTTGTGTGGGATGCTGACCAAGCTTCATTTCAGTCCTAGGCACACAAAGAGCACTAAGCATAGAGTGTGAAAACTGAGTTTCCTTGAGAGCTGCTTGGAAGCCTGATGGTGTGTGAAGTTAGTGAGCCAAATGGAGTTGTTCTCCCACAAGAACCACTCGGCTGATCCTTCTTCAATATGCCCTTCACCAACATGCAGTGTTTCCTTGATTGAATTAGCTCTCACAGCAATATTTGCGTCTAGAGCCTTTGCATTGAGGGCTATCTGAAAACGGCTGTGGCGCTGAAGTTGCCTGAGAATGTGGAGTTGGTGGCATGTGAAACCCGCATGTGGAGCATTCGTTTGTGTGGGATGCTGACCAAGCTTCATTTCAGTCCTAGGCACACAAAGAGCACTAAGCATAGAGTGTGAAAACTGAGTTTCCTTGAGAGCTGCTTGGAAGCCTGATGGTGTGTGAAGTTAGTGAGCCAAATGGAGTTGTTCTCCCACAAGAACCACTCGGCTGATCCTTCTTCAATATGCCCTTCAATAACATGCAGTGTTTCCTTGATTGAATTAGCTCTCACACCAATATTTGCGTCTAGAGCCTTTGCATTGAGGGCTATCTGAAAACGGCTGTGGCGCTGAAGTTGCCTGTGAATGTGGAGTTGGTGGCATGTGAAACCCGCATGTGGAGCATTCGTTTGTGTCTGATGCTCTACCAGGTTCATTTCAGTCCTAGCCATACAAAGGGCACTAAGCATAGAGTGTGAAAACTGAGTTTCCTTGAGAGCTGCTTGGAAGCCTGATGGTGTGTGAAGTTAGTGAGCCAAATGGAGTTGTTCTCCCACAAGAACCACTAGGCTGGTCTTTCTTCAATATGCCCTTCACCAATATGCAGTGTTTCCTTGATTGAATTAGCTCTCACACCAATATTTGCGTCTAGAGCCTTTGCATTGAGAGCTATCTGAAAACGGCTGTGGCGCTGAAGTTGCTTGTGAAAGTGGAGTTGGTGGCATGTGAAACCCGCATGTGGAGCATTCGTTTGTGTGGGATGCTCTACCAGGTTCATTCCTAGATAATGCACTCAAAGGGCACTAAGCATAGAATGTGAAAACTGAGTTTCCTTGAGAGCTGCTTGGAAGCCTGATGGTGTGTGAAGTTAGTGAGCCAAATGGAGTTGTTCTCCCACAAGAACCACTCGGCTGATCCTTCTTCAATATGCCCTTCACCAACATGCATTGTTTCCTTGATTGATTTAGCTCTCACACCAATATTTGCGTCTAGAGCCTTTGCATTGAGGGCTATCTGAAAACGGCTGTGGCGCTGAAGTTGCCTGTGAATGTGGAGTTGGTGGCATGTGAAACCCGCATGTGGAGCATTCGTTTGTGTGGGATGCTGACCAAGCTTCATTTCAGTCCTAGGCACACAAAGAGCACTAAGCATAGAGTGTGAAAACTGAGTTTCCTTGAGAGCTGCTTGGAAGCCTGATGGTGTGTGAAGTTAGTGAGCCAAATGGAGTTGTTCTCCCACAAGAACCACTCGGCTGATCCTTCTTCAATATGCCCTTCACCAACATGCAGTGTTTCCTTGATTGAATTAGCTCTCACACCAATATTTGCGTCTAGAGCCTTTGCATTGAGGGCTATCTGAAAACGGCTGTGGCGCTGAAGTTGCCTGTGAATGTGGAGTTGGTGGCATGTGAAACCCGCATGTGGAGCATTCGTTTGTGTGGGATGCTCAACAGGTTCATTCCTAGATAATGCACTCAAAGGGCACTAAGCATAGAGTGTGAAAACTGAGTTTCCTTGAGAGCTGCTTGGAAGCCTGATGGTGTGTGAAGTTAGTGAGCCAAATGGAGTTGTTCTCCCACAAGAACCACTCGGCTGATCCTTCTTCAATATGCCCTTCACCAACATGCAGGGTTTCCTTGATTGAATTAGCTCTCACACCAATATTTGCGTCTAGAGCCTTTGCATTGAGGGCTATCTGAAAACGGTTGTGGCGCTGAAGTTGACTGTGAATGTGGAGTTGGTGGCATGTGAAACCCGCATGTGGAGCATTCGTTTGTGTGGGATGCTCAACAGGTTCATTCCTACATAATGCACTCAAAGGGCACTAAGCATAGAGTGTGAAAACTGAGTTTCCTTGAGAGCTGCTTGGAAGCCTGATGGTGTGTGAAGTTAGTGAGCCAAATGGAGTTCTTCTCCCACAAGAACCACTCGGCTGATCCTTCTTCAATATGCCCTTCACCAACATGCAGTGTTTCCTTGATTGAATTAGCTCTCACACCAATATTTGCGTCTAGAGCCTTTGCATTGAGGGCTATCTGAAAATGGCTGTGGCGCTGAAGTTGCCTGTGAATGTGGAGTTGGTGGCATGTGAAACCCGCATGTGGAGCATTCGTTTATGTGGGATGCTCTCCAAGCTTCATTTCACTCCTAGGCACTCAAAGGGCACTAAGCATAGATTGTGAAAACTGAGTTTCCTTGAGAGCTGCTTGGAAGCCTGATGGTGTGTGAAGTTAGTGAGCCAAATGGAGTTGTTCTCCCACAAGAGCCACTCGGCTGATCCTTCTTCAATATGCCCTTCACCAACATGCAGTGTTTCCTTGATTGAATTAGCTCTCACACCAATATTTGCATCTAGAGCCTTTGCCTTGAAGGCTATCTGAAAACGGTTGTGGCGCTGAAGTTACCTGTGAATGTGGAGTTGGTGGCATGTGAAACCCGCATGTGGAGCATTCGTTTGTTTGGGATGCTCTACCAGGTTCATTCCTAGATAATGCACTCAAAGGGCACTAAGCATAGAGTGTGAAAACTGAGTTTCCTTGAGAGCTGCTTGGAAGCCTGATGGTGTGTGAAGTTAGTGAGCCAAATGGAGTTGTTCTCCCCACAAGAACCACTCGGCTGATCCTTCTTCAATATGCCCTTCACCAACATGCAGTGTTTCCTTGATTGAATTAGCTCTCACACCAATATTTGCGTCTAGAGCCTTTGCATTGAGGGCTATCTGAAAACGGCTGTGGCGCTGAATTTGCCTGTGAATGTGGAGTGGTGGGCATGTGAAACCCGCATGTGGAGCATTCGTTTGTGTGGGATGCTCTACCAGGTTCATTCCTAGATAATGCACTCAAAGGGCACTAAGCATAGAGTGTGAAAACTGAGTTTCCTTGAGAGCTGCTTGGAAGCCTGATGGTGTGTGAAGTTAGTGAGCCAAATGGAGTTGTTCTCCCACAAGAACCACTCGGCTGATCCTTCTTCAATATGCCCTTCACCAACATGCAGTGTTTCCTTGATTGAATTAGCTCTCACACCAATATTTGCGTCTAGAGCCTTTGCATTGAGGGCTATCTGAAAACGGCTGTGGTGCTGAAGTTGCCTGTGAATGTGGAGTTGGTGGCATGTGAAACACGCATGTGGAGCATTCGTTTGTGTGGGATGGCTCTACCACATTCATTCCTAGATAATGCACTCAAAGGGCACTAAGCATAGAGTGTGAAAACTGAGTTTCCTTGAGAGCTGCTTGGAAAGCCTGATGGTGTGTGAAGTTAGTGAGCCAAATGGAGTTGTTCTCCCACAAGAACCACTCGGCTGATCCTTCTTCAATATGCCCTTCACCAACATGCAGTGTTTCCTTGATTTAATTAGCTCTCACACCAATATTTGCGTCTAGAGCCTTTGCATTGAGGGTTATCTGAAAACGGCTGTGGCGCTGAAGTTGCCTGTGAATGTTTAGTTGGTGGCATGTGAAACCCGCATGTGGAGCATTCGTTTGTGTGGGATGCTGACCAAGCTTCATTTCAGTCCTAGGCACACAAAGAGCACTAAGCATAGAGTGTGAAAACTGAGTTTCCTTGAGAGCTGGTTGGAAGCCTGATGGTGTGTGAAGTTAGTGAGCCAAATGGAGTTGTTCTCCCACAAGAACCACTCGGCTGATCCTTCTTCAATATACCCTTCAATAACATGCAGTGTTTCCTTGATTGAATTAGCTCTCACACCAATATTTGCGTCTAGAGCCTTTGCATTGAGGGCTATCTGAAAAAGGCTGTGGCGCTGAAGTTGCCTGTGATGTGGAGTTGGTGGCATGTGAAACCCGCATGTGGAGCATTCGTTTGTGTCTGATGCTCTACCAGGTTCATTTCAGTCCTAGCCATACAAAGGGCACTAAGCATAGAGTGTGAAAAACTGAGTTTCCTGGAGAGCTGCTTGGAAGCCTGATGGTGTGTGAAGTTAGTGAGGCCAAATGGAGTTGTTCTCCCACAAGAACCACTCGGCTGATCCTTCTTCAATATGCCCTTCACCAACATGCAGTGTTTCCTTGATTGAAATAGCTCTCACACCAATATTTGCGTCTAGAGCCTTTGCATTGAGGGCTATCTGAAAACGGTTGTGCGCTGAAGTTGACTGTGAATGTGGAGTTGGTGGCATGTGAAACCCGCATGTGGAGCATTCGTTTGTGTGGATGCTCAACAGGTTCATTCCTAGATAATGCACTCAAAGGGCACTATGCATAGAGTGTGAAAACTGAGTTCCTTGAGAGCTGCTTGGAAGCTGATGGGTGTGTGAAGTTAGTGAGCCAAATGGAGTTGTTCTCCCACAAGAACCACTCGGCTGATCCTTTTTCAATATGCCCTTCACCAACATGCAGTGTTTCCTTGATTGAATTAGCCTCACGAACCAATATTTGCGTCTAGAGCCTTTGCATTGAGGGCTATCTGAAAACGGTTGTGGCGCTGAAGTTTGACTGTGAATGTGGAGTTGTGGCATGTGAAACCCGCATGTGGAGCATTCGTTTGTGTGGGATGCTCAAAAGGTTCATTCCTACATAATGCACTCAAAGGGCACTAAGCATAGAGTGTGAAAACTGAGTTTCCTTGAGAGCTGCTTGGAAGCCTGATGGTGTGTGAAGTTAGTGAGCCAAATGGAGTTGTTCTCCCACAAGAACCACTCGGCTGATCCTTCTTCAATATGCCCTTCACCAACATGCAGTGTTTCCTTGATTGAATTAGCTCTCACACCAATATTTGCGTCTAGAGCCTTTGCATTGAGGGCTATCTGAAAATGGCTGTGGCGCTGAAGTTGCCTGTGAATGTGGAGTGGTGGCATGTGAAACCCGCATGTGGAGCATTCGTTTATGTGGGATGCTCTCCAAGCTTCATTTCACTCCTAGGCACTCAAAGGGCACTAAGCATAGAGTGTGAAAACTGAGTTTCCTTGAGAGCTGCTTGGAAGCCTGATGGTGTGTGAAGTTAGTGAGCCAAATGGAGTTGTTCTCCCACAAGAGCCACTCGGCTGATCCTTCTTCAATATGCCCTTCACCAACATGCAGTGTTTCCCTTGATTGAATTAGCTCTCACACCAATATTTGCATGTAGAGCCTTTGCCTTGAAGGCTATCTGAAAACTATTGTGGCGCTGAGTTACCTGTGAATGTGGAGTTGGTGGCATGTGAAACCCGCATGTGGAGCATTCGTTTGTTTGGGATGCTGTACCAGGTTCATTCCTAGATAATGCACTCAAAGGGCACTAAGCATAGAGTGTGAAAACTGAGTTTCCTTGAGAGCTGCTTGGAAGCCTGATGGTGTGTGAAGTTAGTGAGCAAATGGAGTTGTTCTCCCACAAGAATCACTCGGCTGATCCTTCTTCAATATGCCCTTCACCAACATGCAGTGTTTCCTTGATTGAATTAGCTCTCACACCTATATTTGCGTCTAGAGCCTTTGCATTGAGGGCTATCTGAAAACGGCTGTGGCGCTGAATTTGCCTGTGAATGTGAGATGGTGGCATGTGAAACCCGCATGTGGAGCATTCGTTGTGTGGGATGCTCTACCAGTTCATTCCTAGATAATGCACTCAAAGGGCACTAAGCATAGAGTGTGAAAACTGAGTTTCTTGAGAGCTGCTTGGAAGCCTGATGGTGTGTGAAGTTAGTGAGCCAAATGGAGTTGTTCTCCCCACAAGAACCACTCGGCTGATCCTTCTTCAATATGCCCTTCACCAACATGCAGTGTTTCCTTGATTGAATTAGCTCTCACAACCAATATTTGCGTCTAGAGCCTTTGCATTGAGGGCTATCTGAAAACGGCTGTGGTGCTGAAGTTGCCTGTGAATGTGGAGTTGGTGGCATGTGAAACACGCATGTGGAGCATTCGTTTGTGTGGGATGCTCTACCACATTCATTCCTAGATAATGCACTCAAAGGGCACTAAGCATAGAGTGTGAAAACTGAGTTTTCCTTGAGAGCTGCTTGGAAGCCTGATGGTGTGTGAAGTTAGTGAGCCAAATGGAGTTGTTCTCCCACAAGAACCACCTCGGCTGATCCTTCTTCAATATGCCCTTCACCAACATGCAGTGTTTCCTTGATTGAATTAGCTCTCACACCAATATTTGCGTCTAGAGCCTTTGCATTGAGGGCTATCTGAAAACGGCTGTGGCGCTGAAGTTGCCTGTGAATGTGGAGTGGTGGCATGTGAAACCCGCATGTGGAGCATTCGTTTGTGTGGGATGCTCAACAGGTTCATTCCTAGATAATGCACTCAAAGGGCACTAAGCATAGAGTGTGAAAACTGAGTTTCCTTGAGAGCTGCTGGAAGCCTGATGGTGTGTGAAGTTAGTGAGCCAAATGGAGTTGTTCTCCTAAAAGAAACACTAGGCTGGTCCTTTTTCATATGCCCTTCACCAACATGCAGTGTTTGCTTGATTGAATTAGCTCTCACACCAATATTTGCGTCTAGAGCCTTTGCATTGAGGATATCTGAAAACGGCTGTGGCGCTGAAGTTGCCTGTGAATGTGGAGTTGGTGGCATGTGAAACCCGCATGTGAGCATTCGTTTTATGTGGGATGCTCTCCAAGCTTCATTTCAGTCCACGGCACTCAAAGGGCCACTAAGCATAGAGTGTGAAAACTGAGTTTCCTTGAGAGCTGCTTGGAAGCTGATGGTGTGTGAAGTTAGTGAACCAAATGGAGTTGTTCTCCCACAAGAACCACTCGGCTGATCCTTCTTCAATATGCCCTTCACCAACATGCAGTGTTTCCTTGATTGAATTAGCCTCTCACACCAATATTTGCGTCTAGAGCCTTTGCATTGAGGGCTATCTGAAAACGGCTGTGGCGCTGAAGTTGCCTGTGAATGTGGAGTTGGTGGCATGTGAAACCGCATGTGGAGCATTCGTTTGTGTGGATGCTCTACCAGGTTCATTCCTAGATAATGCACTCAAAGGCACTAAGCATAGAGTGTGAAAACTGAGTTTCCTTGAGAGGCTGCTTGAAGCCTGATGGTGTGTGAAGTTAGTGAGCCAAATGGAGTTGTTCTCCCACAAGAACCACTCGCTGATCCTTCTTCAATATGCCCTTCACCAACATGCATTGTTTCCTTGATTGAATTAGCTCTCACACCAATATTTGCGTCTAGAGCCTTTGCATTCAGGGCTATCTGAAAACGGGCTGTGGCGCTGAAGTTGCCTGTGAATGTGGAGTTGGTGGCATGTGAAACCCGCATGTGGAGCATTCGTTTGTGTGGGATGCTCTACCAGGTTCATTCCTAGATAATGCACTCAAAGGGCACTAAGGCATAGAGTGTGAAAACTGAGTTTCCTTGAGAGCTGCTTGGAAGCCTGATGGTGTGTGAAGTTAGTGAGCCAAATGGGAGTTGTTCTCCCACAAGTACCACTCGGCTGATCTTCTTCAATATGCCCTTCACCAACATGCAGTGTTTCCTTGATTGAATTAGCTCTCACACCAATATTTGCGTCTAGAGCCTTTGCATTGAGGGCTATCTGAAAATGGCTGTGGCGCTGAAGTTGCCTGTGAATGTGGAGTTGGTGGCATGTGAAACCCGCATGTGGAGCATTCGTTTGTGTGGGATGCTCTACCAGGTTCATTCCTAGATAATGCACTCAAAGGGTACTAAGCATAGAGTGTGAAAACTGAGTTTCTTGAGAGCTGCTGGAAGCCTGATGGTGTGTGAAGTTAGTGAGCAAATGGAGTTGTTCTCCCACAAGAACCACTCAGCTGATCCTTCTTCAATATGCCCTTCACCAACATGCATTGTTTCCTTGATTGAATTAGCTCTCACACCAATATTTGCGTCTAGAGCCTTTGCATTGAGGGCTATCTGAAAACGGCTGTGGCGCTGAAGTTGCCTGTGAATGTGGAGTTGGTGGCATGTGAAACCCGCATGTGGAGCATTCGTTGTGTGGGATGCTCTACCAGGTTCATTCCTAGATAATGCACTCAAAGGGCACTAAGCATAGAGTGTGAAAACTGAGTTCGCCTTGAGAGCTGCTTGGAAGCCTGATGGTGTGTGAAGTTAGTGAGCCAAATGGAGTTGTTCTCCCACAAGAACCACTCGGCTGATCCTTCTTCAATATGCCCTTCACCAACATGCAGTGTTTCCTTGATTGAATTAGCTCTCACACCAATATTTGCGTCTAGAGCCTTTGCATTGAGGGTATCAGAAAATGGCTGTGGCGCTGAAGTTGCCTGTGAATGTGGAGTTGTGGCATGTGAAACCCGCATGTGGAGCATTCGTTTATGTGGGATGCTCTACCAGGTTCATTCCTAGATAATGCACTCAAATGGCACTAAGCATAGAGTGTGAAAACTGAGTTTCCTTGAGAGCTGCTTGGAAGCCTGATGGTGTGTGAAGTTAGTGAGCCAAATGGAGTTGTTCTCCCACAAGAACCACTCGGCTGATCCTTCTTCAATATGCCCTTCAATAACATGCAGTGTTTCCTTGATTGAATTAGCTCTCACACCAATTTTTGCGTCTAGAGCCTTTGCATTGAGGGCTATCTGAAAACAGCTGTGGCGCTGAAGTTGCCTGTGAATGTGGAGTTGGTGGCATGTGAAACCCGCATGTGGAGCATTCGTTTGTGTGGGATGCTCTACCAGGTTCATTCCTATATAATGCACTCAAAGGCACTAAGCATAGAGTGTGAAAACTGAGTTTCCTTGAGAGCTGCTTGGAAGCCTGATGGTGTGTGAAGTTAGTGAGCCAAATGGAGTTGTTCTCCACAAGAACCACTCGGCTGATCCTTCTTCAATATGCCCTTCACCAACATGCAGTGTTTCCTTGATTGAATTAGCTCTCACAGACCAATATTTGCGTCTAGAGCCTTTGCAATGAGGGCTATCTGAAAATGGCTGTGGCGCTGAAGTTGCCTGTGAATGTGGAGTTGGTGGCATGTGAAACCCGCATGTGGAGCATTCGTTTGTGTGGGATGCTCTACCAGCTTCATTCCCAGATAAGCACTAAACGGGCACTAAGCTTAGAGTGTGAAAACTGAGCTTCCTTGAGAGCTGCTTGAAGCCTGATGGTGTGTGAAGTTAGTGAGCCAAATGGAGTTGTTCTCCCACAAGACCACTCGGCTGATCCTTCTTCAATATGCCCTTCACCAACATGCAGTGTTTCCTTGATTGAATTAGCTCTCACACCAATATTTGCGTCTAGAGCCTTTGCATTGAGGGCTATCAGAAAATGGCTGTGGCGCTGAAGTTGCCTGTGAATGTGGAGTTGGTGGCATGTGAAACCCGCATGTGGAGCATTCGTTTATGTGGATGCTCTACCAGGTTCATTCCTAGATAATGCACTCAAATGGCACTAAGCATAGAGTGTGAAAACTGAGTTTCCTTGAGAGCTGCTTGGAAGCCTGATGGTGTGTGAAGTTAGTGAGCCAAATGGAGTTGTTCTCCCACAAGAACCACTAGGCTGGTCCTTCTTCATATGCCCTTCACCAATACGCAGTGTTTCCTTGATTGAATTAGCTCTCACACCAATATTTGCGTCTAGAGCCTTTGCATTGAGAGCTATCTGAAAACGGCTGTGGCGCTGAAGTTGCTTGTGAAAGTGGAGTTGGTGGCATGTGAAACCCGCATGTGAGCATTCGTTTGTGTGGGCATGCTCTACAGGTTCATTCCTAGATAATGCACTCAAAGGGCACTAAGGATAGAGTGTGAAAACTGAGTTTCTTGAGAGCTGCTTGGAAGCCTGATGGTGTGTGAAGTTAGTGAGCCAAATGGAGTTGTTCTCCACAAGAACCCACTCGGCTGATCCTTCTTCATATGCCCTTCACCAACATAGCATTGTTTCCTTGATTGAATTAGCTCTCACACCAATATTTGCGTCTAGAGCCTTTGCATTGAGGGCTATCTGAAAACGGCTGTGGCGCTGAAGTTGCCTGTGAATGTTTAGTTGGTGGCATGTGAAACCCGCATGTGGAGCATTCGTTTGTGTGGGATGCTGACCAAGCTTCATTCAGTCCTAGGCACACAAGAGCACTAAGCTTAGAGTGTGAAACTGAGTTTGCTTGAGAGCTGCTTGGAAGCCTGATGGTGTGTGAAGTTAGTGAGCCAAATGGAGTTGTTCTCCCACAAGAACCACTCGGCTGATCCTTCTTCAATATGCCCTCAATAACTGCAGTGTTTCCTTGATTGGAATTAGCTCTCACACCAATATTGGCGTCTAGAGCCTTTGCATTGAGGGCTATCTGAAAATGGCTGTGGCGCTGAAGTTGCCTGTGAATGTGGAGTTGGTGGCATGTGAAACCCGCATGTGGAGCATTCGTTTGTGTGGATGCTCTACCAGCTTCATTCCCAGATAATGCACTAAACGTGCACTAAGCTTAGAGTGTGAAAACTGAGCTTCCTTGAGAGCTGCTTGGAAGCCTGATGGTGTGTGAAGTTAGTGAGCCAAATGGAGTTGTTCTCCCACAAGAACCACTCGGCTGATCCTTCTTCAATATGCCCTTCACCAACATGCAGTGTTTCCTTGATTGAATTAGCTGTCACACCAATATTGCGTCTAGAGCCTTTGCATTGAGAGCTATCTGAAAATGGCTGTGGCGCTGAAGTTGCTTGTGAAAGTGGAGTTGGTGGCATGTGAAACCGCATGTGGAGCATTCGTTTGTGTGGGATGCTCTACCAGGTTCATTCCTAGATAATGCACTCAAAGGGCACTAAGCATAGAGTGTGAAAACTGAGTTCCTTGAGAGCTGCTTGGAAGCCTGATGGTGTGTGAAGTTAGTGAGCCAAATGGAGTTGTTCTCCCACAAGAACCACTCGGCTGATCCTTCTTCAATATGCCCTTCACCAACATGCAGTGTTTCCTTGATTGAATTAGCTCTCACACCAATATTTGCGTCTAGAGCCTTTGCATTGAGGGCTATCTGAAACGGCTGTGCGCTGAAGTTGCCTGTGAATGTTTAGTTGGTGGCATGTGAAAACCCGCATGTGGAGCATTCGTTTGTGTGGGATGCTGACCAAGCTTCATTTCAGTCCTAGGCACACAAAGAGCACTAAGCATAGAGTGTGAAAACTGAGTTTGCTTGAGAGCTGCTTGGAAGCCTGATGGTGTGTGAAGTTAGTGAGCCAAATGGAGTTGTTCTCCCACAAGAACCACTCGGCTGATCCTTCTTCAATATGCCCTTCAATAACATGCAGTGTTTCCTTGATTGAATTAGCTCTCACACCAATATTTGCGTCTAGAGCCTTTGCATTGAGGGCTATCTGAAAACGGCTGTGGCGCTGAAGTTGCCTGTGAATGTGGAGTGGTGGCATGTGAAACCCGCATGTGAGCATTCGTTTGTGTGGGATGCTCTACCAGGTTCATTCCTATATAATGCACTCAAAGGGCACTAAGCATAGAGTGTGAAAACTGAGTTTCCTTGAGAGCTGCTTGGAAGCCTGATGGTGTGTGAAGTTAGTGAGCCAAATGAGTTGTTCTCCCACAAGAACCACTCGGCTGATCCTTCTTCAATATGCCCTTCACCAACATGCAGTGTTTCCTTGATTGAATTAGCTCTCACACCAATATTTGCGTCTAGAGCCTTTGCATTGAGGGCTATCTGAAAATGGCTGTGGCGCTGAAGTTGCCTGTGAATGTGGAGTTGGTGGCATGTGAAACCCGCATGTGGAGCATTCGTTTGTGTGGGATGCTCTACCAGCTTCATTCCCAGATAATGCACTAAACGGGCACTAAGCTTAGAGTGTGAAAACTGAGCTTCCTTGAGAGCTGCTTGGAAGCCTGATGGTGTGTGAAGTTAGTGAGCCCAAATGGAGTTGTTCTCCCACAAGAACCACTCGGCTGATCCTTCTCAATATGCCCTTCACCAACATGCAGTGTTTCCTTGATTGAATTAGCTCACACACAATATTTGCGTCTAGAGCCTTTGCATTGAGGGCTATCAGAAAATGGCTGTGGCGCTGAAGTTGCCTGTGAATGTGGAGTTGGTGGCATGTGAAAC